>NW_019265290.1:1016992-1157476 GCF_002742605.1 Olea europaea var. sylvestris
GGCTCATAATTCTTCTCCTCCAGGATGAATTTAAAACCAATTCACCAACAATAGTCAACTACAAAACCCATGTTATTTTGACTCAAAAAAAAAAAATATATATAATAATACTAAAATAAAAAAATGAAAAGCAGATGAACGTTACTCACTGCCGAGAAAGGGAAAAGAGATTGTTAATTTTCCGTTACAGATTTTTTTTCTTTCGACGTCCTTTACAAGGAGTTAAAATTCAGAAACCGTAAAATGCCAGCTGATCTCTTTTCATCAAATTTATTTGCATGCCAAATGAAATCAAATTATAAATTCGATTAACATCATAAGTTAAAAATCATTCTCAAGCATTCACGAAATTAAACTTCTTTACACACACATTGTATCCAAAACTCAAATCCCCATTTTTGTACAGATCAGACACAAAAAATAGTTTTAATTAATTACCAAATCATAAAAAAAAATTCACAATCAATTCAAACTTTGGAATCAATCTGATATTCACATAATTTTTAACACCCATAAAAGAAAAAGCAGAAAAAGGTTACCTCAGGTTTTTGATCTGGCATTTGAGATGATGGAGAGTCCGAAAAATTTTTTGATAGTGTTTCCGAAAATCTCTCTTTTATTGCATGCATTTTTTTTTTTTTTTTGGTTTCTAATTTCTATATGTACAGAATCAGACTGAAAAATGATGATTTTTAGAATGTCGAACAAGATTTAGATTTTAGGATACGTATAATATGTATAATTGTGCTGCAGAGGGAAGAAAGTTTGATGTGGAAAAGTGAGGAGGAGGAAAGGGAGAGCCAGATGGAAAAGAGCACCTACTGTTCTCATCAAGGGAAACGTGCAAATTTTGGGAGGGAAAAATTGATTAATTTGGTGTGCCAAATTCATTCGACCAATTCTATTGGATCGTACAATAGGAATCAAGAATGCCTTTCAAAAAAATCAAGAATGTATTCTTCTTAAAATCCAACAACGTGTTTTAGTATATAAAATTTGTTAACTGTTTGGTTTATCTTGTTTTGCAACTCTAAATCGGCACGATCATTTTAGCTATCTCCCCCATTAAATCCAGACCTTTTGTAGAAAGCATGGCCGTCTTACTTGTTTGCACTGTAACACTCAAATTTGATTTCAAAAATTAGGTATAAGAGAAATAAATTGATGAAGTTTCGACTTGTTTCAAATATTGCATATTCTTTGTTTGTGATAGTACAGAATATTTAAGACAGATTTGACTCAACAATATCATTAACCTTTCGACCATCACACTGATTGGTTCAAACTTCTATTGGCAAGTCATTTACCATATCACTGTTATATCTTTGATTGTGTACCCAATGTAACCTTTTTTGGTACTTGCATGTTGTCTTTCTGTTTAGCCGTCTTAGGGTTGTTAGTCCGATCCTTTTTTCTTAATTGAGAAATGGTTGCGATGACGTACTTTAGGAAAATTCTATAGGGGACCCCATAGCCATCATGACGGTTCTCAAGGATCAAGCAATCTATGGGTCTTCTCAAACCTCTGGATTCATCCTTCGATCCTTTCGACAAGATCTTGACAAACCTAGGGTGAATGTTGGATTGTTGCGTACCTAATTGGGTCATTAGGATATGAAGAAAACCATCAACCTTAAGCAGTCAACCTACTCGCACATTTGATGGCAAGGGCAATCCCATAGTTGATTATTGGAAAAGTTGAGACACCTTAATAATTATAATTCTTGGGTAGGTGTGTGTAGGTATGGGCACAGTTTGGTTTTCGTTGGTTTTGACTCTAGCCCAAAACCAAAACCGAAACCAAATTAGTCGGTTTGGTTGAATGTCAACAAAAACCAACACACTCTAACTCCTAAATCAAACCGAATTGGTTTGGTTCGGTTTGGTTAGTCGGTATAGACTGTTAGTTCAAATTGAATTTTTCAAACAAATAAATAAATAAAATTGTCCAAATTTTGGGCCCACTTTAATTACAAGAACTAAAATAACTAAATAATTTTATATTAGAAGAATTATTGACAAACAAATAAAATCAAGTTAACAAGGACGGATCAACAGAAAACTTAAGAATTTTGTTGTTTTTTTATGTGTTATATAGCTTGACTGCATAAGTAAGAAAATATGGCTAAGTATAATTGATGAGTGCACTACACTCATAATATTTATGCCACCTTACTTATTATTTTACTACCCTTGAAAGTATTTTAGAGTGTTTTGATGTTGTGGTGTAAGTTGATGAAATTGAAAGAAATAAGCACAAGTTGGTGAAATTGGAGAAAAGGGCCAAATTATAAGAGATCCAAAGTTCAGGGACTAAAATACAAATAATCAAACTTGTGTTGAACCTCGAAATGAAGATCTGAGAATGTTATAAGTCAAATGGATGAAGAAAGATATCAAAGGGATCAAATTTAGTAAAAATATGATCACAAATCAATTTTCAACCGAAAAAGTTATGCTCCGAGGTTTTAGTCTCATATTGAGACCCACTTTTGACGTATCAAATGATCAAATTGGAGAACAATTATGAAGCAAAGTTGTAGCCCTTGGGGTTATCTTTTTAGCACATCTTGAATCGTCTCAATCGAACATTGGACGAAGAAGTTTTAAAAAAATGCTGAAAGATGCGCAGTGCAGTCTTTCCACCGAAAGCGGGCACCGCGGCGCCCATCACAGTGCCCACCACACTAAAAACAATAGTGAATGCAGTGCCGTAACGCCCATATTGGGAGTCGAGGCATCGCCTGTGCGAAAAATGGTTTTTTATTTTATTTTGGATCCTTTTCTTGGCCCGACTCAACCCTAATTCGTCCAAAAACTTCAAGATACTATAAAAACCATTCAAAAGACTTATTTTCTAAAAGAATTGAAGGGGCAACCATGTAAGATTGAAGATTTCAACCACACATTTTGAAGGAAGAAAAAATTGAAGAAACCAAAAGGAAGGAAGAACAACATCAAGGAAAAAGATTGAAGATCTACCCAAAACAGTAGTTTTTCCTATCCTTTTCCTCATGTTGTTTATTACGATTTGTATAAATTTCATATATTACATCATGAACAAAATAATTTATCTAGGGTTTGATGTAGCCGACTTGAGATTATGGTTTGATGATTTTATAATTATTTCTTTTGATTTTTCCGCATATATTTAATTGTGTCATGATTTTAATACTTTTAATCACTTGATCAATAATTGAATGAATAGATACTATTTCATTCTAGTACTTGAGAGAGGGGAATTGAGGCGTGATTATAAGATTGACACAACATAAGTTTTATGGGTTTCAAGAGAAAGTATAAAATTTGTGAAGCTTACTCCATAAAGAATCGAGACTTTTGTAAATTCTTGATTTTCAATTCGGAATAGAGATATTGGAATTGGAATCTATAATTAATTGCTAGCCGGCACTCAAGAGAGGGAAGATAATTATATGACGATTCTTGCTTTTAAATATGGGAAAATTAATTGGAATAATTGAATCATAATTGAGAGTGGGGTGAAATGAACCCCTAGACCTTCTCATATTGATAAATTACATTCATCAACTTTGTCACAACGAATCACATTACATTAGTTTAAAACATCTATTCAATCATCCGTTTATTTGAGTAAAGTAGAAATTATTTAATTACAGTACTTAGTGAGAATTAAATTACAATCATTGTGGTTTCGACACTCTTAACTTCTATATTATATTACAAAACTTGACACTGTACACTTGCGATATAAACCACGTTGTGGAAAATGTGTGGCAAGTTTTTGTTCGAGGATTGTATAATTTAATTTTTGCTAATATTATTACCAAGTAATTTCTATTTTAATTTAGATTTCTTTTCTTTTAATTGTTTTGCGACGCCTGTTTTAGGTTTATGTGAAGATCAAGGAGCATTGGACTACTACCTGTTGATATTGAACCAAAACGAACCTTGAGATTGCTAAGGGATATTAGAGACACAACCATGAAGCAATGGCAGAACAAGATCCCCAATGGTGAATCAGAACAATCAGAATGGTCAACAACGGGCTATAAGGGACTACATCAAACCAGATGTCAACGAAAATTACTTCGGTATTGCACACCCAGCTATTGATGCTAACAATTTTGAACTGAAGCCAAGACTTATACACATGGTGAGCAGAATCAGTTTGGGAGAGCTCCAACAGAAGACCTAAATGCTCATCTGGTTCTTTTTTGGAGATCCATGATACAGTGAAAATGAATGGCATTACTGAAGATGCAATCCGACTCCGTCTATTTTTCTTTTCCCTAAGGTCTATGCATTATTGGATGAGATAGCTACTAATAGCTTTCAATGGCCGATTGAAAATTTCGAATGGAAAGAAAGTTGTTAGCCTTTATGAAGTGGATCCCATTACTGCCCTTGCAGCTCAAACGTCATCTTTCACTAATTAAATAGTTGTATTGACATCACAGGGAACTCAGAAAAAATCAAATTCCATCATGGCTACCTCCACTTCATACTATGCATCTGAGTCAGAAAATGACCAAGTCCAATATGTAAATGGCAGAACTTCAATCAGAGAGGAAACTACTGAGTAAACCAGTACCATCCAGGACTGCGAAACCATGAGAACCTCTCATATGGTAACAATGCGAATGCACTGCAGCGTCCACCTGATACAATACTCAGCCATCTGAAGGAAAGCCATCACTGGAAGATAAATAGGAAACCTTTATTTCGGAGACCAAATTGAGGTTTGACAAAGATGAGGCATGACTTGACAGCATCAAGACTCAAATTACCAACATTAGGGCCACAGTGAAGAATTTGGAGGCACAAATTGGTAAATAGCAACTATAATATAGCCCCAACGAAAGGAAAATTCCCTAGTGACACAGAGGTTAACCCAAGGGAGCACTGCAATACTATCATCATAAGGAGTGGTAAAGAAGTTGAAGAAAGCAAGCCTGAAAAGGTTGTAGTGTCTACACCAAATCCTATACTTATAGAGGAAAAGCAAAAGACTGAAGCAGAGGCAACAAAAGAGATTCATAAGCATTACTCAATCTCATTTCTAGACAACCCACCTATCTTGACGCCATAGCTACCATTCCCACAGAGATTTATGAGGAAGAAAATTGATGAATAGTTTGCAAGTTTCCTGGAGGTCTTCAAGAAAATCCACATCAACATTCCTTTTGTAGATGCCTTAGCCTAATTGCCCAACATGCCAAGTTTTTAAAGTAAGTGATGTCAAAGAAGAAGAACAAGTTGGATGAGTTTGAGATAGTTAAGTTGACAGAAGAGTTTAGTGCCATTCTTGAAAAGAAGTTTCCTCCGAAATTGAAAGATCCAGGAAGTTTTAACATTCTTTGCAATATTGGAGGCTCACATTTGATAGAGCATGACCTTGGAACTAGCGTTAACTTTATGCCCTTATCAATGTTCAAAAATGTGGGTCCTGGAAAAGTGAAACCCATAGCCCTCACCTTGCAATTGGCAAACAGATGAATTACATATCCCAAGGGCATTATCGAAGATGTATTAGTAAAGTTCAATAAGTTCATCTTTTCAGTGGACTTTGCGGTGTTGGATATGGATGAGGATGAGAAAGTACCATTGATTCTTGGTTGACCTTTGCTGGCTACTGGAAGAGCATTGATTGATATTCAGGAAGGAAAGTTGACACTGCGGGTTAATGAAGAGCAAGTAACTCTCAACACGCACCAAGCTAAGAAGCCTCAAGAAAAAGTTAACACTCGCAATATTATCCAATCAGCTGAAATAATTGCAGGTAATAGAGGAAAAGATGAAATATTCTATGATCCGCTAGTATAGAACATGACAACCAGTTATTCAGCAAGTGATGTATTTATTGATGATAAATACTTAGGAGCCAAGAAAGCGAAGGATTCCATTTTAACTCAAGAAGTTGATCCACTTGAAAAAAGAGAAAGCTATGTGGATAGGCCTCTAAAACCCGTAAATATTATCAAACCAAAAGAGGTTTTGAAGGCTACACCAGGGTTAAAACTGCCTAAATTTGTTGGCCATGCTACATTGAAGAAGAATACAAAGCTAAGGGTAAAGTTTAGAAACAAGAGAGATGTGCCACTTGATGAACCAATGTAGACACCTAGATTATGTCAAGCTAATAACATTAAAGAATCGCTTCTTGGGAGGTAACCCAAGCTTTCATTATTTATTTATTTATTCTGTTTTTGATTTATAGGATAATTTAGTTTATTTTACAGTTTATTTAAGAACCATCATCCATATCCCGTTTTCCATTAGATCTTTGAGTAATTAGGTTGTTTATTAGATGTTTGAGTTAAGTACCACTTTTGTCATGTGTTTAATCTCTAAACTGTGATTTTTACAGGAACATGACATTGCGGAACACTTGAACCAACATTGATGAGGAGAAATCAGGATAAATCTCAAGTTTGATGGAGAAGCTAGAAGAAGCATCAATCAAATCCAGCATCATAGCACCAGATCTTCATTGGCAAATCGGACAATTTAGGGAAGTTTTCCTCATTTTCTTTTATTTTAACATTGGGGACAATGTTTAGTTTAAGTTTGTGGTATATCATAAATTGTCTAATTGTCGACATATTTGTTTATTTTGTGTAAATTGCGTGCAAAAAAAATCGTGTTTTCCATGCTTGTATGAGTTAGATAGCATTGCCGGCATTGATGTATATTATTGAGAACATGTATTGGTTTATGAATTACGAATAAGTTATGTGTTTGAGTAGATTTTTACTTATTCATGCGAAACTGAAAAATATTTATGCACATGAGTTGATTGTGACGTTGTACATGAGTAGGTTGATTCACGTTTATAGGTTGAAATAGAGAACTTAGATGTTAAATCCAAATGACCGCTAAACATTATTATACTTAAACCAAATCTAGAATGATGGTTGAGTTGTTGTAGAGAAACTTGGAGATAAATGTAGATTCCGTGTGTACTAAATTTTATGTGGACTGTTTGAGACCAAAAGGACGAAAATTGGGTGAAAACTTTAAGTTGGAGTTCGATTCTCAAGAAAGAGTGTTTAATAAGGGGCATTGCACTAATTATTGCATAAAAAGGAAAAGCTATCTCGATGTGAAGCTACCCTAAAAAAAATCTCAATGAGAACAATCGTAATAATCTCATTGTGAATCGTCTTTTCGTAGCCTTTTATGACTCAAGTGATTAAGCCTGCAAGAATTTAAAACATGATATCCTAAAGTCATCTGATTTGGGAGTCATCTGTCTTACACTCACTACAGGGGTCATTTAGAAAGTTTAATGGAGAGACGTCTGCACAAAGGGTGATTAAAGAATAAATTTATATCTGAAAAAAAATTAGACATCACATGCCTTGATTAAGCCCTAAACACTTGTTTGAGAGGATTAAGCTTTTGACAAGGGGTTAAGTAACTTCGTTTATTCTTGGAGGTTGAAGTAGTCAAAAATAAGGAGAATTTTCATTTGTTAATATGTTGAACTACAATTAGTAAAATCTAACCAAACTGGAGCGATGTAAGAAATTAGTATTGAAAATCAACTCTAGAATACATATTGGGAAGAGGAAAGAAAATAAATTTGGGGGTGTATGAATCTCACAAGCGAGCTAAGAAAATATTTGACTTTTAAGGTCGAGATTTGGATCAACTTATTATTATACAGCGTTTGCACTTGGTTCTCCACACACACACACACCCGTTTTGCATTGAATAGGTAAGACTTTAACTTGTACATTAGAATTTGAAGTAATTCGTGAAATTGATGTTATGTTTACAATCTTGAGCTATGAAGGCAAGATGTCTAGCGAAATTTATCTTATGTGATTTTGTTGGTTTTAATTGAGTTTGTGTGTTTGTTCGTGATTTTCTTTAGTTTGGTGCTTGCTCGAGGTCAAGCAAAATATTAAGTTTAGGGGTATTTGATGAGTGATCTGCACTCATGATATTTATGCCAACTAACTCATTATTTTGCTACCATTGAGAGTGTTTTAGAACGTTTTAATATGTGTTTTGATATTGTGACGTAGGTTGATGAAATTGAAAGAAATAAGCAAAAGTTAACGAAATTGGAGAAAAAGGCCAAATTGTAATTGATCCAAAGTTCGGGGATTAAAATGAAAATAATCCAAACTTGTGTCAAACCTTGAAATGAAGATCCGAGAGTGCTATGAGTCAATTGGATGAAAATAGATGTCAAAGTGATCAAATTTAGTAAAAATATGATCACAAATCAATTTTCGATTGAAAAAGGTTATGTTCCGGAATTTTAGTCTCATATTGAGACCTAACGATCGAGAATTGGAGAATGATGTCTGAAGCAAATTTGTAGCCCTTGGAGTTAGCTTTCAAACATATCTTGAATCACCTCAATTGGACATCAGACGAAGAAGTTATAATGAAAATATTGAAAGATGAGCAGTGCAGTCTTTCCACCTGAAGCCGTGCCTACTGCGCCCACCGCGCTAAAAATAATAGTGAATACGGCACCCATATTAGGCACTGAGGTTCCGCCTATGTAGAAAAATAGTTTTTTAATAGTATTTTTGGACCCTTTTCTTGGCTCAACTCATCCCTAATTCGTCCAAGAACTTTAAGATACTATAAATTCCAAACGACCTATTTTTTGAAAGAATTGAAGGGGGCAAGATTGAAGAATTCAACTACACAATTTGAAGGAGCCAAAAATTGAAGACACCAAAAGGAAGGAAGAACAACATCAAGGAAGAAGATTGAAGATCTACCCAAAAAACTAGTTTTTTCTTTTCTTTTCATCGTGTTTTTTATTATGATTTGTATGAATTTCATATATTACATCATGAATTAAATAATTTATCTAGGGTTTGATGTAGCCGACTTGAGATTATGGTTTGATGATTTTATAATTATTTCTTTTATTTTCCCGCATTTATTTAATCGTGTCATGATTTTAATGCTTTCAATCACTTGATCAATAATTGAATGAATAGATGCTATTCAATTCTAGCACTCGAGAGAGGGGAATTGAGGCGTGATCATAAGATTGACATGACACAGGTTATATGGGTTTTGAGAGAAAGTATAAAATCTGTTAAGCTTACTCCATAAAGAATCAGGACTTTTATAAATTCTTGATTTTCAATTCGAAATAAAGATATTGGAATTGAAATCTGAGATTAATTGCTAGCCAGCACTAGAGAGAGGGGAGAGAAATATAATAGGATTCTTGCTTTTAAATATATGAAAATTAACTGGAATAATTGGAATCATTGAATCATACTTGAAAGTGGGGTGAAATCAACCCCTAGACCTTCTCATATTTGATAAATTGCATTCATCAACTTTGTCACAACGAATCACATTACATTAGTTTAAAACATTCATTCAATCACCCATTTATCTGAATACGTAGAAATTATTCAATTATAGTACTTAGAGAGAATTAAATTACAATCCCCATGGATTCGACACTCTTAACTTCCATACTATATTACAAAACTTGACATTATACACTTGCGGTATAAGCCATGTTGTGAAAATGCGTGGCAATAATATAATGAACTTGTGAAAGGAAATTTCTAATGCTATTACTTATAGGCAATATCATAGATTGGAGGGAATCGAGATATAGGTATAAGATTAGGACATAGCTTTTAATTTTTATTTTTCTTAAAAAGGGTATACATATAAGTGGGGGGTTGGTTCAGTTAACTATTAATTTGAGGCTTCAAATTATGACCGAACTGATCCACCATTTTTTTTTAAAAAAAAACAAACAAAATCAATTGCATGTGTAAAATCGATAATAACCGATTCGAGTCAGATCGGTTTGATCAATTTTCGATTTTTTATCCAAGCCTATGTGGATGAATAGTACGCTTAGCATGATCTTTCGTAATGATTGAATCCCACGTAGCATTTGATGAGGGTTGCACGTGGCATGGTCCCACTTGGACATCCACTGGCCTCTTCGTAGAAAGCACGCATAACAATTCTACTTACAAATAAATCATTATTTATTTTGATAGTAAACTAAAAATTTCTTCAGTGCTCCTTTCACCCACTAAGGTGCCAATTTTAATGCCCTAGCCTCGATCTGTAGGCTCAGCCCAGTGTAGTATGGCCTAACTATGGGCTTGCACATATAATTTAGTGGAAATTATATTGCACTCTATTTTTAAAGATCAATATTCTAAAATCAGGGTGGATTTTTCATTATTCAAAAATAGGATATTTCATATTTAAATATATTGTAAAATTAAATTAATACACATCTATCCTCCCATTTTCTTTTATCTTTTCTCTCTCTACCATTTCCTTTCTTTCTCTATATATCCCTCCATTCTCTCTTCTCATTATCATCGTCAAAGACACCGCAACATGACGCTCAAAAAGCTACCATCATAGTGACATCACTCCAAAGCAGACATCACCACCACGGATCTATTAAGAAGACGGTGATGACATGTGTATTATAAGCAATGACGAACGAGCGTCGCTACTTCATGGTGGTCAATGATCTATGTGTCTGACACAAAGGGTGTGAATCTGTGGTGGTATGATGGTGTGCGATGGTGTATACAGTGGTTTGGACTATAATGATGCTAGTAGTTATGATGCGGTTGTGGCGACGGAGTGCAGCGGTAATGGTTTTGGGTTTTTAGGTTGTTGTCTTCCCCCTATCTACTTCGTCGGAGCTTTGGGGGTGCTCAACCAATTTTTTTTGTGCTGTTTGAGTCATGCTCAACCTATGTTTTTGTTTTTGTTTCTGTTTTAATTGCGAGGTGGCGACAACAATGTGGTGGTGTCGACTTCTTGTGTTTTGTTTCTTTTTGTGGGTTTCAGAATGTGAGGCAGTGGCGGTGCCGACTCTTTGGGTTCTTTTTTTGTTTCTATTTTTAAAGATTGTAAGGTGATTTTAGTGATGAGGTGTGGTGGTAAGATATTGGTAGTGCTGATGTAGGTAGTGGTGAGATGGGGGTAGTAAGTATTTGTGGTGATCACAAATTATTTGGTTGACTATGACCATTAATTTGGTTAATTCGTGACCAGTAAACAATATGTAAGCAATGACAAAAGATAAATTGTGATAAAAAAATAATGTGTGATCTAAAAAATTGTTAATTTGTATCGATAATTTAATAATATGTGAGTATATTATAAATTGTGACCTATAATATTTTTAATTTGTGATCGATAAATAAATTGTGAGTTTTAAATTTTTTATTTGTGTTCAATGAACAAATTATGACCTAGTTTTTGAATTGTGGCCGTAAAATAATTTGTGACATATAAAAATTCTAATTTGTGAATGAAAAATAATATCTGACTAATTAAATCGTTAATTTGTGAACAAATTGTATATATTTATAACCTCAATATATTTAATTAACAAATTAATTAATTAAATCATAAATAAATTTTAATACATATCCGATTTTTGAAATTTGAAACCTTTGTTTTTAGTTTTGAAATGAGTGATACTTAATCTCTTAATCTTGAATTTTTTCCTATAATAATTATCTACGTTTAGGGGTTCGCATGGACATATGTTTTAAAGACAAAAAAAGTAAGCTAAGTACGAGAAAGTACTAAGGTCAGCTCAATATTGGGTCGTCCCAGCCAAAAATGAAAGAGAGATGGGAAGAGAATGAAAACAAGAAAGTACTAAGGTCAGCTTAATATTGATTATTTAATTTTGACTTAAATTAAAATCATATTTTAATTAGTACCATACGGACATCTTTATCCGCTAAAAGAAATAGTTATTTGATTCATTAACCAATGAGTTTACCTAAAAATTTCTGTTATTTATTCTCTATATTGCTAGACATCTCTGCTAGGAAATGGATCTGGGTCGCCACTTATGATGACCCGACTAGCAAAATATTAAAAGTATAATGGAAGGAATGGTTTGAAGTTTGAATTCAAATCCTTAAGGTGCATTTAGTTTTTTCTTTTCAAGCTATTTTTAGTTTTTAGTTTTATTAAAAACACTGAAAGCGTGTTTAATATGGTATTTTTGAAATTGCATTTTCGAAAATAATGATGAACTTATAACATAAAATTTAAAATGCATTTTGATGTTTGAAGTATTTTTAATGAACATTCTAAAAACACTCAAAACATGAAAACATGTGTTTAAATGATATTATATTTAAATAAAATTTTAAAGAAGAAAAATATAAAATTCTAACAAATAATAAAAATAAATAAATTGATAAAAAATTTGGAAACAAAATTTTGGAAAAATAAAATTCTATAAAATTAAAATTATAAATTATAAAAGTTTCAATTAAATAAATAAATAAAAATAGTTCAAGTTAATGATTATTTTCATAAAGTGTTTGATAATTAAAGCTTCTATATAACCCAGGTCCTCTTGATTTGCATGAAAGGTTCTAATCATCACGACTTGATTATTTTGATCTATAATTCCTCAATTTTGTACCATTTCAATTCAATTTCATCCAAACTTGTCCAATCCGAATTTTACTTATTATTTACCAAATTTAACCTAAATTAAGTAGATATCCGCTCAAAATAATAATAAATTAATAAGAATAAAAGTTCGAATAAACACATAAAAGACACTTATCAGCGATCAAAACCATACCCATGCTAAGTGGAGCTTCATGGGACATAGCCAATGTTTTGGCTACCTTGGGCCTTCGTGGCAGAAGTCTTACTATTTGTGCTCCGTATGGATTCTCTGTGTGCGATTAATCCCAACAACATGTTGATACGACAAAAAATTGGTCTGCATAGGCTCAATTGTTGAACCATCTTACATTCTTGTTTATCATACTTTTGCATTTTTATGATTTTATTTATTTTTAGGTTAAATCGTTTATTGTTTCCACTAATTTTGGTGGAATTAGTAGCATCGGATTTCCATCATTACCATCACTTCCACTGGACAATATACACATCCAGCCATGTGTGGCTTACAGTTCTACATAAAATGGTGAAGAATGTCTTCTGATAGCTTTTGCTTTGAAAGTACAGCTAAATTGAGAAAATACCTCTATTTTTTACATGTTTACTCTCGTAAAGCTTTGGAAGTTATGTCCAGTTTAGGTTAATAGATAATATGCTTCAAGTCTAAATATCTGATAACCACCACAATTAGATAAAATAAAACCAAAACATAGCTAACAAAAAAATGAAGAAAAACGACTTTTAAACCAATAATTTAAAAGACTTTTCTAAGTATGACATGTAACATATAGCATTTTTTATTTTTCTTTTCTTTTCTTTTAATTCTATAGTAGGTTAATTACAGATATCAAGATCGACCTCAGTCCATACCAAAATCCACCCAGCTCATGTCACATGGATATCATTTAACTGAACTTGACAATGGTTTGAGTTGAATAAAAAACGAACTCACCCTTATCTTTAATCAACAAAAAACACTTAAAAATTAAATAATTCAAAAGGATCATATAAGGTAATAGTAATAAGAGCATAAAGCCATAATTAGGTAGTAATCTAATCTAGCATAATTTATTGTTGGGAAGAAAATCTATATATTAATAATTTCACAATCTTTTTAGAAGTTTTGTATTAAACGCTTTTTCTTCGGTCTGAGCTGCTTCATTCCTTCACCCCATTTCACGTCCCACAGGTATTTAGGCACATGTATGTACACACTTACATGTACATTTTATATTTGTATTTATGGAAAATCCACTCCATCTTGGATGGTAGTTGACGAGTGTATTTTACCCATGAATTTTACACAATTTTAACTTGATTAGTTGCTAGATCTTATGAGCATAGAACGTTTTGGATGTGTTTATTAGTGTTGTTTTGAAGATTATGAGAGGTATTGTAAAAAGGGTACTAAAGTGGACAAACAAGCTAAGGACAAGTTTTGGATCAACAAGTTAGTGCCCAGGCGCCAAAAAACAAGCGTTCAAGTTCTACGAACAGCAAAAAGAAGCAAATTTTTACAGAAGAGCAGTGCCTAGGCACTGCACTTATAGCGCCCAGGCATTGCCCTCGACGCCTAGGCGCTACCTCCTAGGCTTTCGCCCTATTCCGATTATGCATCTAGGATGCGATTTGTCTCGTTTTAAAGCCCATAAAAAACCCTATACTCAACACCAACGTGAGGAGGAATATAAATACAAGTCATTGATATTTTTGAGAGGATTCCACACATTGAGAAGCACAATATACAATGAGACAATTAAAGAGCAAATTCAAGAGGAGAAAAACAATAATTCAAGGAGTTGAAATCAAGATTTGAAACGAGAAGATGAACTCGGTGCAAGATTAATCCACTTCTCTACATTTCAATTCAAAACCCAATGATGCACTCCATCATTGTTATTTGTTTTTCTTCATTCACCGTGAATAGCTAAATTTAATATTTGGGTAAACAATGTAATCTATTGTGACCCTTTATTTCTTCTATTCAAGATTTTTGTTTTTTTATATTTCACGTGCTGGTTGAATTACTTGATCATTAATTTGATGATTTTGTGAATCTTTTACGAACCGAGAGACGAATTTAGGATTTGGACCATTTAGTAAAATTCGATAAATTATTATAATGTGTAGATATATCTATGTGGATTACTGCGATCATGTATGAATTCTTAGAACCAATGTTTCATTTAACTAAGCTTGATTCACATGGAGAAATAGAATTAAATTAGTTAAATAGATTTAATGAGAACTCTAAAGGTGCAAATTAAATACAATAAAAGGATTCGATCGAACACTGCATTAGATGTGAATCTTAAATTAAGATTTAAAGGTGATTATAGATGACATTGTTATGCTCTAATGTCATCTCATATTTTAATCTTCCTCCGACTTTTTTGTGCAGTTTTTGATATTTTCATGTATTTAGATTAAAAATCACAACATACAAACTTTTATTTGCTTTTGTCGTATAATAGTAAAAAAATATTAGATTAAGTTATAAAGTATAGTACTCGTGAGAACGATAATCTCGACTGAAATGTCCACTAAATTACTTATTAAGACTCGTATACTTGTTGGATATAAAATCGTAACAGTAGTTTCTAGAACATGAAATCCATTACTCATTGGGGTTAGGGAAACCCTATAACTAATGAACTAAAGTAATAAAGCCTTTTTAGCTTGATTTCTGCAGATTGTTTTTAATTACAATTGATCATCCCAAAAATTAGAAATTTTTCTTCATATGTTGCAACTTGGAAAGAAAAAAGGGGCCCGACTTACAGCATGCAGGGTAAGCCATTCGAATTTGATTTTCTATTTACAAGGCTAAATTCTACCGCCTCATTTAAGCTGCTCAAATCAAATACAGAAACATTGACTGAGATGACGAAATTAATATGAAAGTTGAACTAGTGCATAATGTCCAAAGGATTTTTCCAGTCAAGAATTACATGTTAGGATGGAAATCTATAATTTATTTTATTTGTTTTAAAGTTTCTTCGCTATCTCATTTAGAGCCGTTGGACAACACATTTTTCATAAAATTAAAGAGAACTGGAAGCAACAGAGAGTTGGGCTCGAAACCTCACTGGCCAGCTCCTTTTATTTGAACACAACAGGGCAAGTTGAAATATGGCTTTCTCAACCCACAAGAAAGACGAGAAGAAAACAAACTAAAGGTAACAATTGCAACAATGCATTATTCAACATAACATTAAGGAAGCGCTAATTTTTATGAGCTTAATTAGTCACCTCTAAGCCTTTTACGACGATCTTCACGTTTCTCAGCTTCTTTCATTAATGGAGTTTCAGCCTTCTTGCTGAGGAAATTCCTCCACCACACAGCTGATCGTTTTGGCAACCTTGTATAACGGCCATTATTATAGTCTACATAAATTATACCAAATCTGACGCTATATCCAGCAGCCCATTCAAAATTATCAAACAAAGACCATATGAAGTAACCCTTCACCTTTACTCCATCTTTTCCATTTTTGCCGCTGAAAAAGAAAAGAAAAATCATGAACATCAATAGAAAATGTAGTAAATGCTTTCATAATTAATTTATTTCGACAACAAATTAAATTATTTAATTACTCCATTGCTTTTTTAAGGTTGTAGAGATGTTCTTGGTGATAGTGAATCCTCATATCATCTGAGAGAGCCTGTGTACAATTTATGGACTTATCGTTCTCTTCGTCCACCCCTACACGAATCATGGAGATATTAATTAGTCTAAATTACAATATATGCCTTTATATAGTTATAATTGACATATTAATAAATTAACACAACTATTTACCATTCTCTGTGATATAAATGATTGGATCATTATATCTTTCCTTCATATCCAACATGAGCTTGTAAATTCCCCACGGAACTATGTGCAACCAATCAGAACCAGCCTGAACAAGAGAAGAAGACTCTATTTATTTTTATATACTGTTTTATATGCAATATATTAAGCCATCGGAAGTATTTTAATTCATCATATGGCTATTACATCATACAAGACAATGCATTTCTATAAATTGTTGAAGTTGTACTCCCATAAGCTGTTAGAATATAATCCAATCTATTTTCATTTTAAGGAAAGGCCAAGAGTTAAATGCATACCTTTGCACCAATTGGCACCTTATTACGTTCAGCTAAAATAGAATGGAAGTAATTAGTATCATGTTCCATATATTGTCTAATTAGCATGTGATGAATAAATTCACAACTATACCCATAAAAGGTCTTAATAATTACCTGAAGTCAAAACTTGTGTATCGGTGAGGTAACTTTCAGTTGTATTCTTTGATGGATCATCGGAGGCATAAATAGATGTGTAATAGTTTATGCCTAAAAAGTCATAGGATCCTTTCACTAGCTTCTCCTCTTTTTCTGTGAACTTCGGAAGACGTTTGCCAACATTTTTTATCATACTTTCCGGATAGTCTCCAGTTACTAACGGTTCTACAAACCTTCAAAAGACGAAAGTTTGAAATAGAAAATTTAGAATTATTTTAGTTTGTGTTCGACGAATGCTGAATTTAATAGGCTCTATAATTGTTTAAACTTTTAGATGAAGTCATTGAACACAACTAGCATGAAAATCATAAAAAAGGTGCAACAATGAATTAAGAAGAAAGTAATTTGGATGATTGTTGTCAAGATATTGAATTACCATCCAAGCATAAAATCATTTCCCCTAGTAGCAGCATCTTGATCTTCTTGAGAGTCAGTAAGAGGCTCATGCCACTGAATGTTATTTGTCATCCCTATCTTACCTCCTTGACTTTCCTGTACGTACAAAAGTATCCATTTCAGTAAACTATATATTTAAAAGTATTATATAAACATGTATATGTGCTTAAAATTACTGATGAAACTATTATGTGGAAACCTGATATTTTCTCCTATATATATCCACCGCATAAGCATGAGAAAGATCAAATTGTGTGCAACAATATATGGTTCTCTCCCGGGATCTCCATACTTGCGAGCAATATGAGATCTAAATACACATCTATGAAGGATGGAAATCTTTTTGGCCTCTCCTGTAGTAGTTGGAGCTTTACCGCGATTAGGTGGGAAAGAGCCAATAGCATATCCAGAAACACTATAGGACCATGGCTCATTCAATGTGATCCAATATTTTACTCGATCACCGAATTCCCAGAAGCAAATCTCCGCAAACTCACAAAAATCCTTCCTACATTATAGATACAGAAAATGGCACAATATATCAAAAAATATGGTAAAAATTGTTAAGCTGGTAGTTTAATCTGTCTAAAAGATGTTTACAATCCATTTTTCTTTAAATAAAAATGTACTCTTTTCTCTTCAATAATGTTGGGGCACATAATAGCTTTGCTGCATTCACTCTTCAAATTTCTTAAATATCTTAATAGTAATTGTGCCATGTGATGCAAGATTGAGTTACTTACACAATTTGATCATTCAGGAAGCCACCATACTCTTCTTCCAAACATTGGGGAATATCCCAATGAAAGATTGTTGCATATGGCTCAATGCCTACACAAAGAAAAAATGAAATTGAAAGAATGTGAGAAATTTAATAATATCTTCAGGATATTTATATATAAAATGAAAATGATTGCAGAAAAGCATATATATCAAATATAGAAACTTAATTCAAATTGTGAATTATGCAAGTAAAACTTGTTAAAGAAACAATAAATACAAGAATTATGTAGTTGACTCTCTAACCTGCAGCCAAGAGTGCGTCAATGAGATCGTTATAGAATTGAATTCCTTCTTTGCATACGCCAGTACATAGTCTCCCTCCTAATACACCAAGATGGAATGCAAATTAAAATAATACTTTGATTTGCATATAATAGAATGTCACAATATGATGCACAAATTTTATCTTTCTAAGTTTGAACTAACGTGCCTGGTAAAATTCTAGTCCATGCAATTGAAAATCTGTATGAATTGAAACCCATTTTCTTCATCAATGCCACATCTTCCTGCAAATTGTTAAATATGATAAATACAACATGCATGGAAATGTCTTAGAGTAGAAAAAATATTGTCTTGTGTAGTCTTATGAGTAAATGGAATATGGAAAGTAACAAGCAGCAAACATTTCATTTAAAATAAGCAAAATCAAGGTAAAATTAGAATTGTATTTAATTTCCTATATAACCTTTAAGTCCAACTTTAGTACAAAGTGACAATAGGTTTTAGTGGACAATACAATGAAAAAAGTTTAATTCATCAAACTTGTCCGCGGCGATTGATAATAGAATTTAGTTTCATTTCCTTTTCATTTACTTTTTTTGTCATTTAATTTAATCCAATGTGCCAAGCGTAACAACATAATAAAAATTGTTGGAAGTATACCCGGAACATATTATAGTGATCAATAGCAACACAGCCATTGCTACCGTCAGAAATGCCACCTGCCAATCCAATAAATTGACATGTAAAACACAGATATACATGATTTTGTGTCTTATACTATATATATAAACAGGAGAAGATTGAAAAATGGGAAGAGACCAGGTTGTTTCTGTGTGAAAACATCCCAATTACTCAGGCCTTTACTTCCTGCATTCCATCCACCTTCAATCTGCATAATTATAAGACCCAGAGAAATAAAATTATGCGAGAACAGACGCAAATTACAAGATTACTTATATTAAATATAATGTGTTATGAGTTCATTACTTTAAAACTTAAATACTCGTACACTAGGTAAATAAATATATATGTGGCGCATATACCTGATAGGCTGAAGTCGCAGCACCAAATGCAAAATCAGGGGGAAAATCAGAGCGCGTGATCTTGCTGTGGGTGTAATTGCCCACCTGACCATTGACTGGAGATTCGTCAGTGCTAGTAATCATCAGAAAGTTGTTTTGGACATCCATTGCTAAAAAATGAAGATTTCGGTGCACTTCAGAGTAGTGCAAGTTAGCCTATTTATAGGGAATTCTGATCAGTAAAGGGCACATGCAATAATGAAATTGCTTCTTTTTCATGAATTTTACACCATGGAGTAGTTGGATAATAAAATTCACATGACCTGTTTATTTTGTATTTTTTGGTTGATCAATAAATTTTGGTGATGTATCATTTGCGCACTTTGCATAACATGTTTTCATACAATAGACTTGTAGATAGAAACTCAAGATAAATACAAATCTAGTTCACAGTGGTCTAATTTTCATTATATGTTAGGAAAAATTGCTGTATCAGTTGGAAATGTACACCTTCCATTTCAATCATCAACCTTTAACAGGGATATTCAAGAACCCATTGGCTCTAGTAATCACCAGGCAGTTGATTTAGATATCCATTATTAAAAATGAAGATTTAGGGGTACTTTGGAGCAGTGTAAGTTGGTCTATTCAGAGAAACTTCTGATTAGGAAAGAGCAAGTGCAAGAACCAAATTATTTATTTATCTTAAATTTTACAATTGAGTAGTTGGATAATAAATTTTAACATGGGACGAGTTCATTTAGTTTTGGTCGGTTTGATAATTAAATTTTGATGTAGTGCCATTTGAAGCAAATCTTGTACCTAGAATGTAACTTTTAAGCACAACCCAATTGATCAATTGCAAGTTTGCAACTAATTAACTTGAATATATTTGATTCATTTATTAATTCTAATACTAAAATTAGCAATGCTTATGCATATCAATGTGTCTATCCAGTTTTGTAAAATCGATTAATTCTTAAATCCATAATAACAGAACGAACTAATCAAAATTGTCTTGAAAATAATTGACATATGATAGCTACATTCCACCTGAGTTTCTTCACAGGTCTATTTAACTATCTGTCTATAATTCACTGCTGTTGCGGAAGCTCTCTCAAAAGGATCTTCAAACGGTGGTTTTTCAGGCTCAGTCCAACGCACCTTTCTCAACCAACAACCAGCCCAATCGGCTCCAAACCACAACCAATTGATTCACCTTGGTTGCTATGCAATCTTACCCACGTAGGATAAGAAAGGATGATGATTTATGGCCACAAAGACTAGGAGAAGACACCACAAAGGTATACTATGAAAGAACCACCAATTGCACACGTTATACAAGCGTTTTGGACATTTCTGGACACATTTTTCTCACACAAAAGGGGGGCATCCGGGATTCACTATTTCTTCTCTCAAAATCATACAAAACATCATATGAAAGTGGCTAGGGTTATAGCCAAATATATACTCTAGGGTTAGACTTTAAGTTGGGCCATTAAAGGGGTAAACGGGCCAAAATTCAAGCCATCCATAAAGAATACAATTGGGCCAGGTGTAACTCATGGATTTGGTTGTTGGACTTATTTAATTTATCGGTCTATGCCTATGAAATAATATTAACCCACGTTAACATTATAACTCGAGATTTATTGGGTATCAAAAACCCAACAAATCTCCACCTTGATATCCAATAAATCTGCAAGCAATCAAAACATATAGTCAACACTTGCATAATCAAGGTAGCCAATAAAATTGGATCACAGACCTTACCTCGTGTTTCCAACTTGAAACATATACCATACTTGCTCCATGTACTCGTTGGGGCTAAGGTCAAAAAACACCCAAGTAGAAGCAAATATTTAACAGTAAACAATCAAGAGCAAATACACATGCGATGATGATATACTATAGGATAACACACATAAATCTTTTCAGAAACAAGTTCATATAGAACCACAGATTAACACCAAATCAATCAAACCACGGTCAACCACATATGCAACACATGCATAAATGACCCTAAGAAAAGATCTCACCACACTTATCCTATCTCATTCCTTGTTGCTCACACCTCAAGAACACATATCTCTTCTCATCGCCCACCAAGCTCGCTAGACAGATCACTCAACTCATGTCTAATTGGTAAGTCACAATAGATCCTAAGTCCACGGGATAATCCTCTATCTCCACATCACTTCTCCCAACCTACGTGGATAATGGGTCTCCACCTAACAGAAGTGATAGAAGTGCCTCTCTCACACTCCACCTGATCAGGGTCTCTTTCCAGATAAAGGATCCTAGACATTTGATCACATCTCCACTCGTGATCCAAATGTCACACTCCACATCCCCGGTACAAACTACCATGTACCCCTAGACATCTATACTCCACCTCACCAAAAGATACACAACACACTGCTAATGCATCCTAACCCACTATGCATGTAAGCAATTACACCAAGTAATCCTAATGTCTCAAATTCATGCCAATGCACATATCAAACACATTGAAATATAGCAAATAATCATGCAACAAAATTTAGACAATCACACACATGTAGAAAGGATCACACACAGATGTATATGCAGTGACTAGGTTTACATTTAATAAACCTCACTGGGGTCATAAGTCGACCCCTCAACCAAATTCATCTCGCCTCTCATCTTACCTTTCAACTTATCTTTCTTCTTAGGACCGTCCCTAATAAAGTATCCAGACTTATCACAATTGTAACACCTTCTACCACTAGACTTGTCTCGTCCCTTGCCCTTCTTCTTACTACCCTCATCACTCGAGTTACTACTCGAATCACTACCATCTTGAGTTCTACCCAAATTCATCTGCTTAAACTTCATTCTACTCCTCATCATATGTAACTCGCCACTCTTCTTATCCTCTTTTTCAGCCTTAATCTCCATTTCCTTTCTCCTAAGTGAGTCTATGACAATCTCGAGTTTTAAGGTGTCCCTACCGTACTTAATTGCATTCTTAACTTCCCTATATGAATCAGGCATGGAATTAAGCAGGATAATAGCTTTATACGTTTCAGATACCTCTTCATCACAATTAACAATGTCTTGAACTAACTTGTTAAAGACATCCAGATTATCATCAAGATCCTTTGAAGGATCCATTTTAAAGCTGAAAAATCGTTCAAGCAAGTACAATTTATTAGGAGTTGACTTAAGCAAATATAAGTCCTCCAACTTTTCTCAAAGTTGTTTTGTAGAATTTAGTTTTCCTAATTTTTTTCAAAACAGTATCAGACAGGTGTAAAATAATTGAAGTGTATGCAAGTTCATCATATTCTTCTTTTTGTGCTTCTGTTAAATTTGCAGGAAATTTACCATCTATGGCCTTTAAAACTTTTTGTTGGACCAAAATAGCCTTCATCTTTTGTTGCCAAATTGAAAAATCCCCTTTCCCATTAAAAATTCCAACTTCAAAGCGTGAAGACATTTTTAAAAAATTAGAACAACCAAAAGCACAGATAGGTCACACAAAGTTATCGTACGGCTGTAATATACACCGTTCCAGATTCCCAGAGTTTCGTAAGATTCACGATCTTAGATTAAGAGAATGTTCGAATGGGTCAAGTCCAGGTGTTCTAACAGGAAAATCAATGCAACACGAAAGTATGTAAACAAAAGTTTGAATTTCCACGCAACAAGTCTCACACAGTGACTTTATGACAGGTAAAGCACAAAATCAACTACCAACTTCCAATCAAAACTTAACACTTCAAAAAAAGAGCAAATAATTCTTAAATTTTCTAACACAAGCAATGGTTGCCAAGCAATGACAACCCCTAATCCTAACGATCACTCCATACGATGATTTGCTAATGCTGAAATTTAAACTAAGTTAAGCCAATATACCAGAGTGGACCTATCCGAGTCCGTAAATTATGAGAGTTGCGAATTTATCACTTTAGGACCACCACCATTTGTTCTAAAATCTCTGGAAACAGCAACAACCAAAAAATAACGATTGAGTCCCGAACACTCGAAGAACAACGCTGTCCAGATTCTTTTGCGTACCCTGAAACAGAAAACTTTCAACATGAAAAATGTCAGAAATAATGTAAAGAACAAACTGCCTGAAGAAATCGTCGTCCAAAAAACTTCACGCGCCCTCACGCGCGGCTTCTTTCCTCTGCACGTGGGCCTCACACGCCACCCCACGCGCCGGCTTGCAGTGTTCGCCTCCTCCTGCACTTCACGCCAGTGGTCTCCGTTTCCCCAAACTCCTTCTGGATTGATCAGAAAACGCAAAAAATGGAGACTGATTTTAACAGTTTTTGGACAGCTTCTTCGATTTGATTTCTGTTGCGTTTTTGCCCATTTTTTGACGATTTCTGGTAGATTTCACGAGCCAAAACCTTCACCTTGAAGTCCTGATACCAATTGTAGCGGAAGCTCTCTCAAACGGATCTTCAAACGGTGATTTTTCAGGCTCAGTTCAACGCACATTTCTCAATCAACAACCAGTCCAATCGGCTCCAAATCACAACCAGTTGATTCACCTTGGTTGCTATGCAATCTTACCCACGTAGGACAAGAAATGATGATAATTTATAGTCACAAAGGCTAAGAGAAGACACCATAAAGGTATACTATGAAAGAACCACAAATTGCACACGTTATACAAGTGTTCTGGACACTTCTGGACACCTTTCTCTCACACAAAAGGGGGGCTGTCGAGATTCACTATTTTTTCTCTCAAAATCACACAAAACATCATATGAAAGTGGCTAGAGTTATAGCCAAATATATACTCTAGGGTTAGGCTTTAAGTTGGGCTATTAAAGGGGTAAACGGGCCAAAATTCAAGTCATCCATGAGGAATACAATTGGGCCGGGTGTAGCTCATGGACTTGGTTATTAGACTTATTTAATTCATCGGCCTATGCCTATGAAATAATATTAACCCACGTTAACATCATAGCCCGAGATTTATTGGGTATCAAAAACTGAACAACTGCCATTATTTTAATTTTTTAATTAAATCCACATGTACGTAGTGGCATGTTTTATTAATGAAAAGCACAAAAAGAAAAAAGAAAATAAAAGTACGACTTAGGACGGAGGCGATACCTTATCTTCAATAATGGCTAAAAAAAAATAAAATAAAATAAAAAATAAAAAATAAAATTCCCAAACTAATGTGGGCAATATATGATATAATTCGAGTAGAATATTATGGTCAAATTTAATGTGAACGCTGATATTCACGTGCCTTCATTTGTCCTAGAATACATTTGTAATAATCATCAGCAAGATTTAAATTCACTAGAGAAGTGGGACTTTAGGGTCGAAAAAGTGTAAATTGGACTTTTTGCACCTAAAAATTGACTTTCTTTTTTTCTGAAAAAGTAACAACTTTTTGATCAATTTTCATAGTAGTGACATCTATGCAAAATCTCTTTAAAAAAAATAAAAATAAATAAATAAATAAAAATTGGGGATCTATTTGATTTGAGCTTCAGATTGGGGCAGGATCATCCTCCAACCAGTGTGATTGATAAGAAAGAGTTGCAAAGGAAATCATTTACCAAATTTCCCCTCGAAAGGTAATATATATGCCTCATTTTTTTTCATTTTTCATTTTTCATTTTTTTAAATCTGAATATTGTATTGGTCTCCCTTCTCCACCTACATGTGAATATTGACATATTTAATAAACTTGGTCAACACTTTGAACAATGAATTTTAATTTTACTTTTTCCGATAGTATATCCTAACTTACTTCTTAGAACGCAACTTTGAAGCACAACCCAACATACTTTGAAGGTTGGTCAATCAAAACTAATTATTTTGAATATATTTGATTTGTTACTAGCAATAGTGCTTATGCATATCAATGTGTCCAGAATTTGTCTAAGCCTAGTCTGTGTAGTACAACTCGGGTGTCTATCAAATATCAATATGCCTATCAATGCTTGTCCATACCAATTCTGATTTAATTTATTTGTAAGAAGAAACTTGTTATAACCTTTTTGTTAGTATTAAAGTTTTCTATCTAACAATACAGTCACTCAAATGGCAGCCATTCTTATTATTTATTTATAAGAAAAAACTTTAATGGGTCTCAAACTCACGTGGTGTAATAACTGTTAAATAAGTTTTCTAACTTTGTTAGCATTAAAGTTTTCAACCAAACAATACAGCCACTCTCCACCCTACAATGTCCGTTTATTTTAAAATCACCTTTCATGAAATGAATAAAAGATTCAAACTCTTGTTTCCTAACCTATTGGGGTACATTCCGCAATTTACCTCTCTCATGATGCTCTAGGGGTGGAGCGATGGGGCCCTCAAGGTTGAGATTCAACCTTTTTTTAATAAAAGATTTAATAAGAATTAAATGCCCTTCATACTAAATCTAATTGCAAGTTTGAATTATGGGAATTCATTCATTTTTCATTTGCTGACCGATGTAGGTCTCCTTTCTTCTTTCCAATTTGTTTCTTCATGGGTAAAAGACACACTCTGTTACCAAACTTTGACTCACGTTACAAATCGGTCAGTGGACATCAATTTGTTATTGAACTTTAAAAATTGCTTGAAATCGACCACTTGGTTAGTTAAAAATAACGAAGTTTCATACGTGTCAAATGACTTGCTGATGTGGAGCCTCTCAGTCGTTAGCCATTTCAAATTGGTCGCCAAACTTTTTCCCCCGTTTCAAAAGGGTCTCTATACTTCAATTTGTTAGCGTAAAATGATGATCTAACCCTTCACCTTAAATAACCAAAAAAAAATAAAGCAACCAAAAATTTATTTGAATGCTCTTAATAATTTCAGTGATATTTCTTGAAATTTCAATATTCTTATGGGACTTAATAGTTGACCACTTTATCTAGATATATATAATAATAATAATAAATAAATAAATTATCATGAGATGATAAGAAATAATAATCTAAATTAAAAAAAAAATCATTAGACAATAGGAAATAATAATCTAGAAGGTTATGCTAAGAATCCACTTATGTGAAAGACAAATGTACTGTATATCAATTATTTTTAGTTGATTTAACTAAGAATTATGCCCACACGGTCTAATCATTTTTAAGAATTAAGAATTTTTAGGAGACTGCCCAAAACTTTTGAAGAAGTGAGAGTTATTTTATATCACTTTCACAATCCAAAATAAATTAATAATTCATTAATCTAATGTTCAATATGGGGGTGTAAAGTCTATGGACTATGCACATGAATGAACACTGTAGCATAAAATAAGAAAAAACTATCTTAAACGTTCCAATCCATTTAAATTGAAGGCTAGGTAAGAGTCTTAAGACAAAAAAATGAGAATTATTATTTTTTTATTATTATTATTATTTATTTTATTTTATTTTTTTAAGCCGTGTGACAAATTGGAAACAAATAGAAGTCCAATGACCATTTGAAAATGTGGGTAAAAATTTGGTTGACCAATAGGAAATGATGAATAGCTGACGAGACTCTACGTAAGAAAAGTCGTTTGACATGTATGCAACTCCCAATGACGAGTTGAAAATAAATTGAAGTCCCGTGACCATTTTGAAATGCGGGTCAAAGTTTGGTGACGTGTGTTTCTTCATTTACATCCCTTCAAAAGAAATGTACAATACTCGATACGACAACTTTCGAATTTGATGTTATATAAAAACACTAAAAAATTAAATAAATTTATGTGATCTGTACCATTAAAAAATCTAAATAAACATGATCTGAAAAAGTACAAGTTCAAAGAGAACTTATGCTTATTGTAACAATAATGTTACAGTATTTTGTCTCTTCGCTTATTCTATAAGTCATAATAGCATGACAAATTCAGTCATGTGAAAGCCAACAATAACATTAATGACAACTAACAATGGTCAATGAATATCTTCTTCAAAAAAATGATACAAAGTAAACAGCGTTTACCAGCCGACAAATATGTAGATGAACGAATCGACATTGTAATTTATTGACATTTTTGTAAACGAATAATGTCCAGCTTTTCTTCTATAATTAATCATGCAAAGATTCTCAAGGTTTTTCCAATTAATGGATAATTGAAATTTTATGATAATGATGGAGCAACGTCACATTGTCTTTCTCATTTAGTTAAATATCTAATTCCATTAAGTCTGACAAGCACGCCATCATAAGTGGAATTATTTGCATTTATGAGAAGTATATATTTTTCTAAATTACTATTAATCATGGCAATTTTAGTTATAGTGGTTTATATTTGTGCAAATTACAGTGACTTGTTCGTTGTCTAGAAGCAAAAACAAATATACTACTCCAAGTATACTACCAAATACCAAAGACTGTTCTAATTACATTTATATATAGACACAGAGGGAGGGGAAATGAACAATTGAAGAGTTAGAAGAAAGAAAGTATTGAAAGAGAAGAGATTGAATAAGGCATTGGTAGGGGAGGGTGATGCTGGTACAAAATCAGATGCCTGGCGGAGAATTCTGCTATAGAGTTACATATTTTAACCTCAAAGGTGCCGACGATGATCAAACCAATCCCAACACCATTATTTCCCTTGAAGACTACACCAATCTGCTCATCTTCTTCTTCTTATCTTTACATGACCATTGTTAGGTTCTAATTGTAATTGACTTTATTCGTATTTAAAATCATAGATATTTAAATTGTAATTTAAGTCAAAATAGTTGTGGATTGTATGGACTGGCCACTTGCCAAGCACGAGGCGTAGTGCTTAAGCAATGTATATATCCAAGAAAATTTTGTTCGCGATTTTTAGCCTATTTTCTAATCCTATTCAATCTCATACACTTCATATTATAAATACCTAAGCATAGTCCATCCCAAAGGTGTGTTGAATTATTATTTCATTACAAAGATAATATTATTGAAGATCCAACACACATCCGAAGATCTCTAGATTCAAAATGTGATCGTTGATTCATAAATTCATCCCAGACATTTTTTCATTATTTATTGAAACTTTATTTTAGTTAAGATAACATCCTTTGAAGATCAAATATATATCCCTATATCTCTTGTCTTAGCCATAGATCAAAACACAGGATCATTAGATCAAACACAAAAAAACCCTACATTTACCTATATGCCTCCAGAGTTTTGAACTTGGGAGAAAAGGTGCTCGGGGTTCCAGCACTCCTGAATGAGTTCGTTCATGGTGATCCACGTGGAGGGAAATGTAGCGCAGAATTGTTGAGAAGCATTGATTGCACAACCAAAGGAGTTCCTTGATGATTTACAAGTTAGGTGGCCAGAATCAGCTAAGATCTAACAGTGTCTGGACTAATTGTTGACAAATTTGCCCAAAGTTTTTTTATTTTTTTATTTTTTTATCCTGAAAAGGATTTTTCTTTGTGATCATATCTTGTATTTACTTTATTGCTTTTAACTTCAGTGTTTATGTGGTTTTGTAAACTAATTAGGGTTAATTGTATTAATTATCTTAATAATTTAAAGACAATGAAAGTAGCTTGCTACTTGTTATTGTGTTAATTCCGCATGTTTGGACCTAAGGGCTCGTTTGAGTCACATTATTTTTAAAAAATATATTCTTCAACAGTGATTTGATATCATTTCAATCACACAATTTCAATAAAATAATATCACACATAAATCTAAAATTTTTCCTTATTTTTTAACCACACATTTCCCATTGATTTGACATGAATAGTGCATTTTTCCCTAGAATGTGGCTCAAATATAAGCTACATATTTACTAGACAAATGATATCAGCGCTATACCCCGTGATATATTTAACAACCATGAAAAGAATCACATGTAGTGTGTGTCCTTGCATTTTCTTAAAATTAAATAATTGACATATCATAGCTATATTCCACCTAAGTTTCATCCCAGTTTAATATACCTACCTATTGATCTATCTATCTTTGCATAAAATTTAATTTGTATGCATAAATAATTGAACTCTGAAAATTCAATTTAAACCCACAAAATAATGAATAATATTTAACCTTTTTAATTATTTTTTCCTCATAAAAAATTAAATATTATTTTTTAATTATTCTTAAATTTTAGATACTTTTAAATAAAAAAAGGATCAACGATTTTATCATGAGAGTACAATGAACATTTACTCTATTTAATATATAAATAATTCACCATCAAGGACTTGTACTGACATAACCGTGTACAATTAGCATAATTCAATTCGAAATGGTCAAATGATCTCATAAAATGTTAACCATGATATTAATTGTTTATATTTTTCTCATTCTTCCTTTACATTCGGAATTTGTTTTCTTATCAAAGAGCTAGATTAACTTTTATAGTAGAGTGAAAATGTAAATTATCGTAATCTTGCATAGGCCTGGACATGATTCGGGTTCATATCAATTTCGACCCCCAACCTGAAACCAAGATCAACTAAGTCAATTCCAACCCAAACCAATTCAATTTGGGTTGATTTAGTTCGATTAATCTGTTTGAGCTTGACCCAACACTATAAGAAACTATGACTTTCCCGACCAGTTATTCTTGACCAAATAAAAACTAATCGGGAAGAACCCTTTTTTGCTTACCAAAAAATTTGTTTAGTTGGGTAAACTTTTTACTGACTAGATTTTTCTCGACCAAATAGAAATGGTCAATAATAATATAATCATATTTGCCGACCAATTTTTCCGGACCAATTTAAAATTAGCCATCGAAAACTACTTATGCTGACCAAACAAATTAGTAGTCGGCCTATATTATACATTTTTGCCGACTACTATGAAATTAGCCAGTACATATATTATTCTTAACTTGACACCTAACATTTACTGACCAAACTAATATATTAGTCGGCCTAAATGAGACACTTTTGCCGACCAACATTGAAAACGGGTCAGTAAATATCTTAGTTCACTTGGCACCGTAACATTTACCGACCAAGACAATATACTAGTCGGCCTAGATGAGACACATATGCCGACCATGATAAAAAGGTCGGTGAATGTCATTTTTTATTTTCAAGAGATTTTGAGCGCCTTTATATTTACCGATCGATAAAATTATTAGTTGGCTTTGGATATAAACAATTGCCGACCAAATGAAGCTGGTCGGTAAAATACTTATTTTGAACAAAAAATTAGATGGGACCAATAGATTTACCGACCAAAATAAATACTAGTCGATGCATAATATTCGACTAGATGAAATTGGTAGGTAAATATCAAATTTTGGGCCAAAAGTTTTGGCGGGCGCGCAGATATACTTGGATTTTTAGACCCAAAATATATGGCTATGTCAAAAAGTGTGTTTGAGTACATACATTATTGACAATAAAATTTTATTTCGTAAAAATGAATATAAATTCCATTTCTATGTTCTAAAAATTTAAAATTTCAAATAAATGAAGTGAAAATTGTAGAAAATTGTGAATAATAGTATTTATCACCAAAAAAAAAATCTAAACTATTTTTATATTTCTTAATTTTATCATACACTTCATACTTGTTGCACTAATTGAGTAAAATTTGGAAAAACTATTTAAAAATGGCAAATGTTATAAGAAAAATATGGTATTGGAAGAATGATCATATTCATGAGGTGATTAAGAAGAATTTTAGGAAAAATTGGGATTAGAGAGAATTTTAAAAAGAATTTGAAAAATCTTATGTTCATAAAGGTGTGTATATATATATATACACACACCTATGAGGGAGCAAGCACCCCAGCTGAACTTTGGATCTAAGAATTAGAAAATCTTTTTAAATTAGCTGTTCAACTACTTTAGAATTTATTGTTGGGAATTTACTTAAGATACACAGCGAAATTTCAACAAAATTTTCAATTCTAATGAAGAACTTCTTTGTACTCAGAGAGAAACTGTTATAAGAAATTATACCTTTGATGAAATATTCACGTATTCATTTAAGTATCACTATACTTTAATTTGTAAGATTAGTTACTTACTTCACAAGTAAGAAATATCATACATGATACTCTATCCACAATAACGATATTCGTATTTTGTTATTGCTTACAACTGCGAATCATTTAAGATTAAGTCATATGTAATTTGTATTTCACAATCATAATTTATTATAATTAGAAAATTATTAAGATTTGAATCTACGGTCTATCATTTAATTTTTTAGAATACTAATTAAATTAAATAACATGTTTGCCATAAATAAAATGTATCAATTATATATTAAAAGTATTTATATCCAAATTTGATTGGATCTAGAGCATAATACTTACAAACTCCCACTTGCACTGGATTTAATCATTTATGTACCTAATATCATAAGAGTCTTAAATGAAAATTATGTTTATGTTGTGACAACTCATTGTCAATAAATCTGCAATTTAATAATTTGTGGGAATTGATTTTTTCTTTAAGTCATTTCCTTGTATTATCTTTCAAATGAGATGATTAGTTTTGAAAAGATGTGACTGAACTTGAAATGTCCCCTATTTACGACAAAGTGGAGGTGACATTAACTTAGAACTTCTTAATCTACATTCATATGTTTAGGTTGCCTATAAAGAGAACTTCTTGAACTATATGAAAGCAAACCAATTTGCATTCATTTAAATTCATTTTATCAAATTTATAAAACGAGGATAATATCTGTATTTCTAATTTTTGTTTCTATTTATTGTATATATGCTTCTCAAGTTGTTAGAAGGGATGTCAAATTGGCTCGGTTTGGGAAAAGCCCGAACTGACCCGACTCGTGGCTCGGATGAAGCGAGCCTAGGCTCGGGCCGAGCCCCCATTTTGGGGCTTTGGCTTGAGCCGGCCCGTTGTGGCTCGGCGAGCCACACGGGCTGGCTCATGTCATGGGCCAAAATGGCCCTGACAAGGCCTGCCCGCCGAGCCACAACGGGCTGGCTCATGTCATGGGCCAAAATGGCCCTGACAAGGCCTGCCCGAATTTAAAGATCAAAGTTAAAAAATAAAATAAACATATTTAAATAGTCAAGTTACCATTACATGCCGCTGTATTATAGCTGCATGTAACGGCAACTTAAGGCGCACCTACTGTATTTTATATATATTTTTAATATATTTCATAATTCAATTTACGAGATCAATATCTGAAATTCAAATTCAAATTTGGAGGTAAAATTGATTTTTTTGGCTATAAATATGGGGTAAATTTTTAAGTGTCAAATCAATTTGTTTCGATCGATTTTAACTTACAGTATTATAGATTCAAGTTTCAACTCTAGTTTTTTTGCTCTCAATCTCATATTCAATTTCTTTCACTCTCATACAGTCATACTTTAATATTCAGTATTTTATACTATACTAGTTATAGATGGATTTTACTAGTGAATAGTTTAATCAGTTTAAGGGTAGCTCGAGTACTCCATCCGGTTATGATGATGCATCTCGAAATATTTCAATTGATTTGGAGAATATTGATGAGGAAGAAGTACTCAAGATTAAAAAGTCGAAAAAAGAATCCTCGGATTGTTGGCAACATATGACACGTCAAAAAGTTGGTGTTTAAAATGGAGTGGATATTTGGAAAGCATGTTCTAATTATTGTGACAAAGAACGTAGTTGGAAGCTCGGTTCGAGCACAACACATTTGAATAGACACATATTAAGGAGTTGTAAAGCGAAACCAGTCGATCTCAACTCGAAATAGACCGAACTAGTATTTGGCGATTTTTGTTATACTCTTTCAACATATGTATATTCACAAGAAAGATTTCGTGAAGGAATGACTGCATACGCGACTGCAACAGAGATGCTGCTTACGATGATAGACTCAGTACACTTTACCCTACTCGTGCAGAAATATCTACAACCCAGGTATTCAGTTTATTGTATAAATACTCTTCGTTTAGATACTATAAAATTATATAACAAAAGAAAATAAGTTGCTATTGAAAGTCTAAAAACTTTTAATAGTGTTATATCATTTACATATGATTTATGGACCGGTGGTAATAGAAAATGTTATATTGCCACTACAGCTCATTATATTGATCACTTGTGACTTTTACATAAAAGGATTATTGCATTTAGATGTATAGAATATCCTCATAATGCCAATAATATATACATGATTTTAAAAGATATCATGCAGGAATATAATATGCAAGATATGATTCGAAGTTTTACTTTTGATAATGCTAGTGTGAACAAATGTGTTATCGAAAGATTTATTAATGAACTTAACCCTTCATTTGAAACTTTATTTTTTCATCAACTTTGTGTATGTCATATTATCAATTTAATTGTAAAAGTTGGATTAGAACATATAAGTTCTCCTTTATATAAAATTAGACAAGCAATAAATTTTTTTACTGTGTCACTAGCAAGAAAACAAGCATTTAACAGTTTGTGTGCAAAGTATGACTTACAGGAGAAATCATTTGTCATTGATGTAACACATAAATGGATTTCTACATATCTTATGTTACATTCGTGTAAAAATAACGATAAAGTGATTTCATTATATTATAATGGTAGGCATACATACGGACCCGAACATAGTTTAGAAGATTGGGAATGGTCATGTGAAAAAAATTTTAAAATCTTTTTTCGATGCTACAAAGGAATGTAGTGGAGTTTATTACCCTGCATCTTTACTTGTTTTACAACATTTTTTCTACATTTCATAAATACAGGAATTTTCCCTTTTTTCTGAATTAGTTTGCTTTATGGAGTTAAAATTTCGTAAATATTGGAAAGAATTGCCCTCTTTATTTATTTTAGCTTCAGTAATGGACCCTCGACTTAATTTGAATGGCACAATAGCACTGTAAAGAGGATTTCAAATTTCATGAATGTGGAATTATCACATGTGAATATAAAATCTACGTTATCTGAAATGTATAATTATTATGCTGATAAAGAAGGTAGTTCTACTTTCCAAAGTTCTTTTTCAAGAAATATTTCAACAAATTCAGATAATTTATAGAATTTTTTGGAAAGCAATACAAGTGTTCCCTCGTTTAGTTCTAGTTCATCGATGTCTAGAGCGATAAATGTCGGTGGTACAAATTTTGAAATTCCTTTCGAGTTAACTATGTTTATGTGCGTGGACATCCGCAGTGTGTTACCTGAAAAAGAATTACAGGAATTTAGTCTTCTAAATTGGTGGAGGTGTAATGAAAGACAGTATCCAATTGTATCAAAAATTGCACGTGATCTACTAACACCTCTAGTGTCTACGTAGCATCGGAGGCTGCATTCAGTTTAGGTGGTCGAATTTTATCAAACGAACGTTCAAGAATAAATGAAGATATATTGGAGGCTTTAATATGTTTGAAGGATTGGGAATGTGCAGAATTACGTGTTCAAGAACATATTGATAGTATATTGATCGAAGAGTTGTAGCAGATCCAAACATAGCATGTTGTAAGTTTTTAAAATAATTTATTTCAAAACAATATGTGATTTTTAAATTTATTTGTTTCAAGAAAAATTATACACGAAATATTTTATTCGTATGTAATTTTAACTCCGCTTACGTTATGTAGTCGGTCCCAAACCCGAAAAAAGGAGGAGGGTTGTAAGTTGTAATTTTTATTTGATTTGTAACTCATATAAATTATGCAATTTTTAAATTTTTTTTAAGAAAATGTTAGATTCGTAATCTTGTTATTTAAAAAAAAAATCGAGCCGGCTCAGCTCGATTTGACGAAGCCCGAGCCCAGAGCTCGAGCAGAGCCTTGTTTTTTGGGCCAAGGTTTTGCCCGGCTAGGCTTGGGCTAGGAAAAAGCTCATTTAAAAAAGCTCGAGCCGAGCCCAAGCCTAGAGTTTCGACTCTTGAGCTGGCTCAACTTGGTTCGTTGACATCCCTAAACATGCATAAAGAGCCACATTATATCCTGGAATTTTTCTTGATTAATTTATGCTATTTCATCTTGCGTTTGAGGTTATGATATATTTTCATGAAATACAGAGCAAGAGGGTGAAAACAATTATGAGAATAATATTTTCAAATCGAGGTCAATCTAATGGTTCAAATGTAATAGGTTCTAAAAGGGAGAGAAGTTGACTGGAGATAAAAACTTACACTTGCATGGAACATACTTCAACTTGCCTCAATGCTTAGTAAACCCTCTTTTTTGTATTATTTGAAGCTCTTATTAGATCTCTTTTCACTCACTATATATTGTTATACATAGGCTGTTTTTGACGTACGTTATGATAAATATACAACTCTTAAAGAGTTCGTGGAGAAATCAATGGCCACTTCCTTATTGGAGTTCCAATATGAGTTGCACGCACACTACAAAGAGTATCTAGACCAACCAATGGCTCATAGGAAAGCAAATAAGCCTAAAGAAGTTCGTGACCAAGCTGATTGGGATTAATTGTGTGACTATTAGGAAATTGAGCAGTTTCAGGTACATTTATATGTATTTTCACTGGTATTTATTTTTATTTGTTACCTTATTTAGTTTTTTGACTATTTTCAGTTCTATTTAATTGTTTCATAGAAAAGATCCAAGGTAGCAGTTGAACAGCAGTTTACCCATTTTTCTGGTTCTAGGTCCTTTGTTCAATGTCAAGCCATGGAGGTAAGTAAGGAAATATATCCATCTTTATTGGGAAGGTAACTTCAATCAATGAACACTTATTCTTACTTCTTTTAATAGCATAATGGAACTGGACGACCAAACAGAATTCAGCTATGGAAGAACACACATTATAAGGATAATAAATGTTGGATCCATCCTATGGCTGATGAGAAATATGTAATGAGTAAATACTTATGTCTTTATTTAACTTTATTATTACTTAATGAAATAGATATTTTACTACTTTATTCACATTAATACTTTCCTATTGTTATGCAAAAGGAGATGATAGACATGCAAACCACACAAGAGACACATGTTGAGGGCGAGGAAAGTGAGAGTCAAGGAGTACAACTCACTGCTAATGAAATAGCGACTCAATTCCTTGGCACTACTTCTTGCTACTATGGGGGTTTGGGTAGGGGGCCAAAGGTTCCACGTGCTACATCTTGTGCGAACACGACACAACGAGAGAATGCCAAACTTCGTCAAGTTGTACAGAACTTGCAGAGCCAGAATGAGCGTATTCTCCCCTTATTAGAGGAGATAATTCCAGGTGCTATTGCTAGAATAGGTAGCCCTAGAGTGCCCACTACTCAACCATCACCATCACCTGATCACAAGGCACATGATGATCATTAGTTTAAAGTTCATCGCATTTACATGTTTTTAATATTAATAGTTCATACTCTATTATTGAACATGTTACGAGTTTGGACTACACTAGTCTTCTTGATTTTTGGAATTTGACTAGGTTGTTTATTGCCTATGCTATTATTTTGTACTAATGCGTATATGTAATTACTCATATTTTGGAACTAGAAGTGAACTGTAAAGGTACAATATGTAAAGGTGCAATATATTATTTTGCCTTGTATTTAGTTTGTTGGCTTTTGAATTGGGATTGCCATGTTTTGGTTTTTTATGTATCTTGATTTTGATTTTTCATTGGTTCAGTGTGTAGTTAGGTTTTCAATTTGTTTGAAATTTTGATTATTGCGCAGGTTAAAATAAAATGAAATCATATTTATCGATTGAAATTAGAGTAAAGAAATGTGGATTGATTATGATTAATTTTATAAGTATACACATATTTTTCTCGACCTAACTTTTTTGGTCGGCAAAGGTATATTTTCCCCAACCAACAATTATCGTTAGTCTATATAATTTTCGACTTAGTTTAGAATTTTACCGACCCGAAAAAATGGTCGACAAACTTGTCTTTAGGAAAGAAAAGTCATTATCTTACTTTCCCCAACTGAAGAATGTGGTCAAGCTCTATTTTTCGCGACTACGGTCAATGTTTTACCGACTAAAAAAATAGTCAGCAAAAACGCATTATCATTCTCGACCAACTTGGTGCTGGTAAGTAAAAACAATATCATTTTTGACTAAAATGCATTATGGTCGGTGAAAACATTTGCCGACCAACTTTACGTCGGTAAGTAAAAAACTCCATCGTTTCCGACTACAACACATTTTGATCGGTAAAAACATTTGCTGGTTGACTATTGGCAACCAGCTACCGACCAAATTATTCTAGTCGGGGATTGTTAATGCTGACTAATATTATACTTTTAGCGACCAAATTTTGGGTCGGCAAAACCCTTATTTCTTGTAGTGCAAACTGATTTTATTATTTTATTATTTTTTTTAAATTGCGTCGAATTTTGGGCCCAATCGTATACATATTAAGTTCTAACCCTTTTCTTATTCCCAATTCCACCCCCACAAACCCCCCTCCCATCAGCCTTCATGGTCAATAAACAAAAGAATAAATCTTAAACAACTATAAATTAGCGCAAGAAAAGTACACGTAAGCATTTCTTCATATAAATGCATATGGTGATACAAAAAAGTGATGAACCACTTTATGTTCACAATTATTAAAAGAAAATTGAACAGTGACCAAATGCCAAATTTTGGCCAAGTTGTCTTGCAATATTTTGCCAAGAAAATATATGTTTCCTTACAAGTATTGCAGCTAATTCAGCCACTTTAACCCGTTAACAATTTAAAATTTGAGAATTTTATGTCTCCAAATATCAACAACTATCTTAATTAATGAAGTCTGCAATAAACTGAATTGAAAGGAATTTTTTAGATAAGATTTTTTTTTAATCTTTTAACTTAAAAACTTATAAAAATTGGAATTAAAAAAATAAAGTAATAGGGTTGGATTGGGTCGGTTAACAGGCGTGTTGGAGTCTTAACCTATAACAGACCTGATCCGCCTTGTTTGTGGTTAAAAATTAATCGAACCAAATCAATTAGCTGTTTCAAATCGCCCCAAACAAATTCGAGTCGGTTCAGTTTGATCGATTTTTCGATCTTTTACCCAAGTCTAATCTTGCATCATAAACTCTTACCTTTACACATGTATACAAGTGTCTTGTAAAAAATTATTTCTCCTTTTTTAACAAATTCATGAGCTTTGGGAAATCCAATGTATTTTGGCATTTCTCCCCAAATTCATGTGTGCAAAGTTCAATGAAAACCGCTAGCAATAAATTCTTCTTCGGAAAAAAATGAAAGATAAACAAGAATGGGGATAAACGAATAAAAGTTTTATCTAATAAATACTTTAATAATTAATAAAAAAATATGTCAATGATTGAAATCTTTACATAATTATTCATGTAGCACGCATGCAAAGACACCCCCATTATGTTTTTTTCTATTAAGGGATAGCAATTAAATTATTGTCTCTTTTATTTTCAGCAAAACTACATCAGAGAAGGCATATGGTATATTGTGTACATTAGACTATATATAGTACGATAAAAAGGGAGCAACGTCATTCTTTAATCATATTTCATTGTACTATGTCTAACATACCATTCACACAACTATATTTTTTCAAGTATAAATATTGGTTATTGATCCACCGTTCATGCAACAATAATTGAGGACGATTCATATAATTAAAGAAGCAAAAAAATAAATAAAGAAATAAAAGATCTCTTAAAAAATAACAATATATAATAATCTCAATTATTATAGGAGGGAGAAATTTTTAATTTAATTTGATGAGATGTAATGAGGGTCAAACGGAGGCATAGAGTACTCCAAGTATAAAATCATATTATAAGAGTCAAAGACTATTCTATATAGATTTTTATATAATTCACACCCAGAGAGAGAAGAAATCATCAATGGGGGAAGAATTAGTAGAAAAAAATTGTTTTGGAAGAGAGGGTTGAATAAAGCACACATCGTTCTGATGCATGGCATTTGTGGGCGAGGGTTGTACTGGTACTAAATCAGATGCCTAATGGAGAATTCTAATCATAGACTTACATGTATTGAACTCAAAGTTTCCGGCATTGATCAAATCGATCCCATCACCATTCTTTCATTTGCATACTACGAGTCTATGCTATTGCCCAAGAAATTGATAGTTTTTGTGTTGTTGTAGTGATGAGATCGGATGATTGAGGATGTTTTGTATGGAATAATTTTGGAGGTAAAAAATAGTTGGCCTTTTATTGAAAGTTAATAGTTTGGAAGATTTTGGTAGAAAGTAATTTGGTGGACAAAGTGGGTAGGAGAAATGAATTTTATTAGAATGATGATAGCTTACAATAGCTTGAGCTTTGTCTAGCTTCTTTTTTCTTACTAACAAATGAGGGATCATGCTCTATTTATAGACTCTTATCATATCTTCTAGAGAATTTTACAAGTGTCTACAACCTATACAAGGTTTTTTGGTGTCCAAGTTACTTTAGTGGAATCTAGACAATTCTAATTTTTTAATATACTTGCTTACCAAGGAATTCTAGGCAAGTAATTCTAGATTGTTCTAGAAATGAGCATCATTAAATTTATCAGAAATCATGTTTACATGTTTTGACACCCTTCAAAAGGTTTCTCTTATGAAACTCCACCATACCACGCTTACCCACCAATCGCATATGCAATCAGGCCCTACAAGAGCAGCTCCATCTACAACTATAGTTTCCAACAACTTTTAAATATTTCATGCTTGTTTCTCCCCCCTCATCACTGTCATAATACCCCTACTTACCTTCACTACTCCATTTTTAGACTTATACTCGAACCTGTTAGAGTCTAAAGTATCCAATGAAATCAGATTCTTCCTCAAATCTGGCACATATCTAATATCACACAATGTTCTAACACCATCAAACATTGCAATTTTGATATTTTCTATTCCAACAATAATAATGAAGAAGAATATTAAATTGACAAAAAAATAAGAACATAGATTTAAGTGATTTGACGATGTATGAAGAATTTTATTATGTATGAATAATAGGGTTACATTGTCTATATACTAATCCTGGTTCATACAAGCCTTTAGAGCTCGTACAAGACTTTAAAAAAAAAAAATTCAAAACTAACTCTGTACTATACCGCAGGGGCAACCTATTAAGCATCCTTGGCACATCATCTTATTTATTCCGATAAATATATATTTCATTCTAGATGAGCTATATATTAGAATTGATAACAATAGAACTTATAATCCCTTTTTTATTTTTTCTCAATATGATAATTGAAATTACATGGTAATTTGTCTTTCTCATTTAGTTATATCTCATCCCATTAAGTCTAAAATACACGCCATTATATCTATTTAGTAAAATGAAATTATTAATTCAATGCAACAATAATTGGGATAATATGTGTTAATAATGAGAAGTATAAATTTTCGAAGTACTATTAATGTGGTGGATATTTGTGCAAATTACAATGGCGTGTTCCTCGACAAGAAGCAAAAACAAATATATTACCGAAATAACAAAGATATATAGACACAAAGAGGAGAAATTAACATTAATAGAAGAATTAGCAGAGAAAAACTATTATTGAAAGAAGGGGAGGAGCCTCATATGGTCTAAACTTTGGGCCCAGGCTCATTCCTTTTTTCTTTTTTTTTTTAGTGCCCCATAATTGAAAGGTTTCTAATTTCAAAAAAATAGATATTTATCAAAATTTATTTATGATTTAATTAATTAATTATATATTTTATTGATTAAATATATTAAGGTTGCAAATTAACGATTTAATTAGTCACTTATTATTTTTTGATCACAAATTATAATTTTTATGTCACAAAGTATTTTACAGATACAATTAAAAAAATTTTACATGCAAAAATTTGTTCATCATTCATAAATCACAAATATTATAAATCACAACTTATTACACATTCAAAAATTATCAAATTATCGATTACAAATTAACAATTTTTTAGGCCAAACATTATTTCTTTGTCACAATTTATCATTTTCATTTGTCATATATTATTTATTGGTCATAGATTAATTAATTTTATGATCACAATGAACCAAATTGAAAAAATCTAGAATGGTCTAATACCACTACAATTTTAGGATTTGCCGAGTTTACGTTCTAGTCAATTATCCAATTCGACCTTACGTGCAGAATTAAGTTAACTAAAGTAACAAGTCACTTTAATTAATTGTCTAGATGATTAATCATACAATTCAATTTGTCTTAAGTTTAAATGTTGCAAGTATAATTTGGAAAGCAGTAACAACAATAAAGAACACCAAAGATGTTGACGGAGAAACCCAGCGTGGGAAAAAACTCTGAGACCAAGTTAGTTACTTCCACTATCGACAATTCAGAGCATACAATGATACACCTATGATCTACCCATTAAGACTCGCTACCACAGCTTTACGATCTACTGCCAAAGAAACCTCTAACGCTAGAACTCTTGATCTACTTCGTGTAGCCTTCTATTGCCGTAGATACCTTTAGCGCTAAAACTCTTGATCTACCTCCTATAGCCTTCTGCTACCGTAGATTCCTCTAGCCTCATGCTAGACTCCTGCAGCCCAATCTGCTATCTCTTACAGCCTCATGATCTGTACTGAACGTCTCTCCAAGTGGAACACCAAGAACCGCATATTCTTATGCTTGTAACCGTACCTCAATCCACCTCTCTCAATCCATCAATGAGAGAGTCACTTCTTCAACAAATTAAGGAAGACACAGTGCTTTGGATTATGAAGATTGATGTTTTTTCCAAAATCTTGGTTGCCGGATCACAAGATGAATGTATGTGAATTCTTCAACGAATTGCAGCTTGGATCACTCAATAATGTTATCAATATGTTTGGCAACATCTAATTTCACGTCCATGACTTATGTATTTATAGTTAGGGGCAAAAAAGTGTCATGGGCTGTTTACAACTCTCAAAATCGCGACCTAGGGTTTGGTTGGATGACACCGTCCCTCGAGCAAGGAGCAAGCGATAGTTGAGTAGTCATTAGTATTTTCATAATAACTTTTTCTCCCGATGTCCGATTGAAATAATTCAAAATGCGTTGAAAAGCTAACTCAAATGACTGCAAGCCTTGTCCAAATTCCAACGTTTTCTATGTGAAAAATGTATTGCAAGTTACGACGGAAAATTCGGAACATAATTTGTGTGGCTCTTTGATATCCTTTAGACTTTCAATTGCATTCCGATGATCTTATGTAATCTTCTTAGACATTTTGGACTCTTTCAATGACTCGAACACTAATTTACCTCATCCATACAAAATTTCACCTTAAGCCCCTGACTTTTACAACAATGTTCAATTGAGTCTCTGACTTTTACAAACATACAATTAAGCCCATTTTGTCTACAGAATTTCCAATCACACTTTCAGACCTAAGACAGATCATTTGTGACCACTGCTAACATATGTGACCATCATCTCATCACTTTCACCAGCCGCATTGCCACCAAAATTATCATCGCCAAAACCATCACCACCACCACATCCTACCCATCCCATCCTATCCCTACCACACTACATCGTACCCTACGACAACCACTGCTAGACCACCACTATCACCATGGCGACCATCATGGCCACCACCGCTAGACACACCGCCAAATTTACCCCCACCAACTCTAGATCAACCCCCATCGTCGCCAATAAAACCACCCTAACATTACCACACCATGGAAACCACCACCATCACCAACATACCCTCTTCGACCACAGCTACCACCAGGTCCAACAAATCCTCTACCACCATTGGATCCAACAAAGCCACCCTAACCAAACACCAATACCATAAGCACCACCACCATCAACTACAACCACACACCACCACCACACCAAACCATCAACATCATCACCACCACCACCAAACTCCGTAAAACCACTATAACCCCCCCCCCCAAAACCACCATCCGCACCATCTTCAATACTGCTAAACATAAAAGCATGCACCCACCATCTAGACCAACATCATTGTCTGCACTACCATCTCCACCACCGTCAAACATCATCGTTGCACCACCATGACCATCCCAATAAATGGACACAAACACTCTCCCCGACACACCACCATCACTGCACATTACCACAACCTCGCACTGCCCACCACATACCATCTTGCTCCGCACGCCACCCACATAACACAGAACACCACCCCACCAACATCACACCACAATCGAACAACATAGAAAATCGTCGACCACCAAAACCAGAAATAAAAATATAGATCTGAAATGGTGCAAGAAGAATGAACATGCAGCAACAGATGATCGCACAACAACAATAGCATATCGTGCAACAATGTCGTAGGGGCACTCTCCGGCAATGGTTCTCAACGATGGCTCCCAATGGAATAGAGAGAAAAGAGAGATAATAGAGAGTATGAAAATAATTAGGATTTTGTGTGGTTAGGTGGGATGAATTAAATATTTTGTAATATAATTATTATTATTTAAAATATCTTTTATTATCTGGTTTTTAAAAAGAACTAGTAAATCTTAATTTTGAAATTTGAAATTTAAAAGTCTGGCCTACCGTAATTTCACTATCTGGAATGCAATTGTGGGATGGGCCAAAGATTGTCGAATTAGTATGTTAAAGTTTGCTAACACTTACCTATTTGTTGAATTAGTATGCTAACAATAAGTGTAATAGGCACTTGCAATATGACTGGTCAAAGTTTTATATTCCCAACTTCGATAGAATGCATCTATGAACAAGTAGAGTTTCTATTTAACAACGAGATATTCAAATTTTTTGTAAGACAAAAGGGTAATACATCCTAGCATAGAAAATCCAATTTTTTGAATGAGATACATTTTTGAAGATTGATAATGAAATTATTATACAATGATATTAAAGTATTAAAACTCGAAAGGAACAAGTGTAACTTATAAATTATGTCATTTATAGTATTTTTGTAATATTATTTTATATTTTATCATCATTAATCCATGTCCAAAAACTCAAAATTCGATGCATATTAAATTGTGTCCACATTGAACAAATTTTCTAGCACTTCCTCTAATTGAAAGAGAAGAGGTTGAATAAGGCATTGGTAGGATAGGGTGATATTGCTGGTACAAAATCAGATGCCTAATGGAGAATTCTGGCTATAGAGTTACACGTATTAACCTCAAAGGTGTTGGCGACAATCAAACTGGTCCTAATGCCATTCTTTCATTTGAAGACTACACTAATCCACTCATCTTCCTCCCCTTATCTTCACATGACCATGAAAAGAATCGCATGTAGTGCGTGCTTGCATTTTCTTGAAAGTAAATAATCATATGATAGTTATATTCTACCTATGTTTCATCCCAGGTCTATATACCTACTCATATCCATCTATTTATAATTACTAGTCTTCACCTCGTGCGTTGCACGAGTTTTGTATTTATTATGTTATTATTAGTGTGGAATGTGTAGAATTTAGAAAAAGTATTTGAAATTTTTGAAAATGAGAAATATTTGTGTCATCGAGTTTTAATTCTTATTTTATTTCTTATATTCTCAAGAAAGAAATCAAGGCTCTCAATCGTGACGGTATTTTGATTTATTTTTGTTCAAGTCTGGTATTCATTTGGCACGCTGTTCAATATTCAACTCCTATTTTCATTTACACTATATCAAATATCACGGTATAAGTTTTTAACTCAACTCCTATTTTCAATTGGCATGAGTAACCATGTGATTGACAAAGTATACCTAAAGTGCTATAGTATTTCACAAAAAATTTAATCGAAGCATTTGAGTAGTTTTAACTAAATACCAAAAACTCATAAGCCACATATCAGACTGAAAATGGTACAATTAAGCCCAGGGAAAGTTTCTTATCTTTCAACAAATTCAAATTTGTATCATGAATTCTCTCAATTTATAAAATATCATTAACCAAATATAAATTGAAACTTCACATAAACGGTCATTAAGAGAAGACTTACTTTCAGAATGAGGAAAGGATTCAAGATCACGCATTTTAACTCTTCTGTAAGAAATTGCAGTCATTTCTTCATCTACCAGAATACCTCTTTTCTGCCGACCATTGCCTAAATATCAAAACCAAGAACATCATGAATTAAAACAAAAAAGAGAGGAAAAACTAAACATTATTTATTAAACCCTCACTTTTGATTCAGATTTGGACATTGCCACAGATTGATTCTTAAACTCACATTCACTCTCAATAAATGCTCAAGAAAATTGACAAAAACTCTGAATTAAAATTTCAAGATAGTCAACCTGGACCTTTAAACAAAACCCAAAAAATTCAAATTCAAAACGGAATATTTAAATCCCTGATCAAGAAAAGATTTGAAAGCAAAATGTGGGTCTTTGAAACACAAAAAAATTAATGTTGCTTTGGTGGATTATAAAGGTGTACACATAAAAGAATACCAATTCATCTCTCGGAGACTTTAAGACTCGTCAATATTTTTTCTTTCATTTTTCTTTTTGAGAATAGGGAGACAATAAAAAGAAACAAAGAAAAAAGTTATTATAAAATTTTTAAATTAAATTGAAATAATTAAAATTAAAAATAAATATTATTTAATTAAAATTGAAAAAATTGCATATTTCAAAGTTTTTATGATGATCAGTGTAGGGATTTAGCAATGCAAAGTAGAATTTCACGTTTCTTTATTCCTTTTAGAATATACCTTCTCTTCCTCCAGTTTTCCTATACTGCTCTCTATATGAAGTAACATCCCAAAATTGATATGCCATCCCACCATTCTGCTTCTCAATTGGCATTTGGGTGAAGAAACTGACACCCAGTGGGGGCAAAAAAATTAAAAATATAAAATAAATAAATAAATTTGAAATATGGGATTCAAATACTGATATTGTGCTGTCATTTGTTTAGTAGAGTTGATCATTATGACAATTTAAGATTGTGTAGTGATTTCCCTAACCCCTGCAAGGGAAAAATGCTCCTTTTCTCCTTGTTTTCTTATTTTCTTCACCTTCCTATTGGTTCTATGTTTCTTTTAGAATTTCAAAGTTTCTACTCCGTAGTTCATAACTTTTCTTCTTTATGAATAATAAAAGAAGAAGAAATAAGGTGTGATTTCTGTGAAAAAGTAGAAAACTTCGGGTGAGAAAGGGGAAACATCACTGTACCAATTAGACAAAACTAAACACGGCGTCGTTTTTGCATAAATACCGGGGAAACAAAATGGCTGCAATGCGATAAGATGGAATAAAATAAAAAAAGGCTATAGTAAGATAAAATGGAATAATTCACTGTTCATTTCCACAGTAACTTTACATTCTCATTTTTGTATAGTATGAATATCTGTACATAAAAGTTAATTTGCAAGCGAAAATCATTGAACTCTGAAGATTCAATTTAAACCTACAAAATGATAGATAATATTTAACTTTATTAATTATTTTTTCCCCTAATAAACAATTGCATTTTTCTTTTTGTTGCTTCTTAAATTTAGATACACTAAATAAAATAGGACTCAGGATATTATCATTTGAGTACAATTAACATTTACTTTATTTAATGTTAAATTAGAAAGAAATGCGAAACCTTTCTTAATAATTCATTCATCAAGATCTTGTCTTCAAAAATAAAATAAATAAAAAAGCATGTGGCTTTTGTTTTCTTATCATGCTACTATAAATTTTTATAGTTGAGTGAAAATGAAAATTATCATAATCTTGCATCATAACTCAGTTTCACATAAATATACCAATCACACTATGTGTATGAATGTCTTGTCACACATTCTTTCCCCTTTTATGACAAATTCAATAGCTTTGGGAAATCCAATGTATTCTGGTATTTCTTCCCAAATCGGTCGTATGCAAATTTAACGAAAACCTCTAGCGGAAAATGAAAGATAAACAAGAATGGTATAAACAAATAAAAACTGCGTTTAATAATGTCAAAGATTTGAAATATTTTCGTAATAGCTCATGTAACATACAAGCAAGGAAACCCCATTATATTTTTCTATCAAGGGATAGCAATTAAATTATTGTCCCTGTTTTTATTTATCACAACTATATCAGAGAAGGCCTATGGTATAATGTGTATATTAGACTAGATATAGTAGGATAAAGGGGGAGAAATGTCACACACGTCTTCTTTCTTGAAATATATTTCATTCTATGATGTCTAACATACCATTCAAGTAAAAACACTAACTATTCATCCACCCTTCATGAAACAATATTTGGGGACGATTTGCACATAAGTAAGCTTATAATTATGAAACTACTACTGTTGTCGTGCTAATTTTATTTAGGGACGATGAAATATGTCTTGATTATTATGACTAGTACATTGGCAAGAAGGACACAAAATAAAAAAAATCTGATACAAAATAACACTATGCAGTAATCTAAATTATGATGTATAGACCACTCCAAATATAAAACGATATTGTAAGAGTCAAGACTATTCTATATAGATTTATATATAATTCACACACAGAGAGAATAAATTATCAATAGGAGAAGAGTTGGCAGAAAAAACTGGTATTGTTGAATAAAGCACACTTCGTTCTGATGCATGGCATTTGTCGGTGAGGGTGGTGCTGGTACAAAATCAGATGCCTAATGGAGAATTCTGGCTATAGAGTTACATGTATTGAACTCGAACGTGCCAGCATTTATCAAACCGATCCCAAACCATTCTTTCATTTGAAGACTACAAAAAGCCGCTCATCGACTTCTTATCATCGTCAGATGACCACAAAAAGGTTACTTACTTCCTCTACATTTAAGTGATTAGAAAAGGTATCATACTTAGAGTGAACTCAGCATGAAAAATTATAGTCTACCTCTGGAAATACAGGTATTATTGGTAGGACATAGCGCTGGAGGGCATAGCTTGACAGATGCAATTCACAAGTTTTCAAACAAAATCACTGATCAAGATATGAAAGATGTAAGGTCCTGAAGGCATTTAGTTGCAAGATGAAGAAAAGGTTCAAATATATATTGGTTCCTCTTCTCTAACATTTTTAATATATTAGATGAGATTCTTAGGACAATGTCCTGATTTTCTTCATTTTAATTGATATTTAAAGCAAGATATCTGTAAAACTTTAATTAATAGGAAGGAAAAGTCAAATGTGTTATACTATATATATATATATATATATAAAAGAGGGCGGTGAACATTTATTTATCCAAATCCAAGTTGAACCCTTTTCATACCCATACAATACACGCAGATAGAAACGAGAACAGGGAGAGCAAATAATAATAATAATAATAATAATAATAAATAAATAAATAAATAAATATATAAATTAGGAAAGTTCGCCTATGTTGTTAGAAAGTAAGTGCTTCCTACAATTAAGCTTGAATTCTTCAATTTAAAGGTAAGTAAAAAGTTATTTATTGCCTAATTATGTCTAATTTTATAGTGGTTAGATTATTAGTTTAAATTCAACTTTATTGGAAGGGAACTATAAAATTAAGTATAATAAGCTATGTAATTAAATTAAATGAAAGAAAAATTAGCCTAAATGACTAAAGAAACTTTAGAAACCGCTTAAACGTGAAATGATTAAGTTTGGTTATCGCCTATTTACTTATATAAATTACTTAAAATAGTTACATATAGTTCAATGAGGGACCTTAGCCATATTCTAGAATTGATTATCAGAAGTCTTGAGATCGGCTTTCGCTCATGGATGGGGCCAAAGGCCCGTGATAAAGTTCTTAGCCTGATGGGTGGATTACAGATTTCAGTTAGAAAAAACATCTTTTGTGGATTTTTTAGTACATTTGATGTAATGAGATTATAGTATAATTACCAGCTTATGTTCATATCATAACTTGAGATGATATTTTACAACGTTATGTGAATCTCTCACTTTTTGGCTATAAAAATTACATGAGCTTGATTTTCAATAAAAAATATATGAATGAAAAAGTATATTTATATTGAACTTCTTCACTCACTGAGCTATCAATTCACATATTTTCCAACGTTTTTCTTATCAGGCAGTAGTTGAGTATTTGGGCATCTTTTGGAGTTGAGCCTTTATTTTGGAGTTAGAGCCACACGACAAAGTTTGTTAGTATAACTCACTTCATAAAATACATAGTTAGCATTTTGGGACACATGTTCATGTCTAAATGTAATTTTGCATCACCTGTAGATAGTTATGGGACTCACTATGTATTTTATACTCATGTACATCTCATATTATTATCTTGGTAAAAATTGAGATTTCAGCTTATCCTTATTATGTTTTGTTATATTTGGGATTTGTGTATTGGGAATTACAGGTTGGTTAGTCCTATTTACAGGAAAAATAATGCCAAAATTCTATTAAAAATAATTTATAAAAAGTTACATATTGTAGTTGTAACAGTCTTGATGATGGGTCCGACTTTTAGTTGGTATCTATCATCGGCGCATGTCACGATTCGGGTCTAGTAGTGTTACAGGGGAAGGGTGTGCCAATTTTGTATCAGAGCATGCTTTAGAGTCCATAGGTTTGCATTTTACATACATATATTATGATATTAAGCATATCATGCATAACTGTAGGTGTGTCATGCTTTGTGGTGGCAGAACTCGAAGGCTCCAAGATATGTTGCCTCAGTCTTACATTATTCCTAACAGAGATAAATCTAGAGAGTTCGAGAGGGTAGATGAATCAGTCAACCGACCTTCTAAAAAAGAGGATAGGAAAATGTGATTGGAACTGATCTTATGGCTATTGTTGTTGTCTCTGCTATGTATAGTACTAATAGAGATTTCAGTATTGAGAGAGGTACAAAATTGGGGGCTAAATTTTTCACAGGCATAGTCGACCTGCAGTTGCTCGGTCATGAATGATCAAGATAGACAGGTTATTTGGTGTTATAGCTTGCCCAGATGATCGAAAGTTATGTCTTGCCACTTTCTTATTAGATGAGGGTGCATATGATTGGTGGTAGTTAGTATGGGGCACATATCGAGGCCCTTCCTTCATCACTTGGGCAGATTTTAGACGTATCTTTTATGATGCCCATTACCCTCAGTCCTATAAAGATGAAAGTAAGAGGAATTTTTGAAACTAATTAATAAGTGTATTTTATACAATTATTTCATTCATTAAACTAGAGCAATTTTTGTTATTTAAGATGAATTGATGCTTAACTTCATACATATTTCGTTTGTTAGATGTAACTCGAGGCAAAACAATGAAATTGGACAGAAGAGAGGGAAATTTGCTAACTTGGGCCTAATTAAAAGTTTGGGGACTAAATCGTAAAGTATCAAAAGTTGATTTGGACATGATTTTAATGATTGAAGAAGAGCAAGAGGCAATTAAATGGTGTTAGAAGATGAATGGTCGAGAAGATGTCAGATATGGACCAAAAGGAACGAAGAATGAAGTATAGGGACTAAAGTGCAACACATGGAAAAATGTCATAACGGCGCACGCGTAGGCCAAGGTTGAATTTCATAAGCAGAACGTAGAACCAATAGGCGGCGTGCTGGCAAGGAAATATACTATGCACGAGGGCATTTGTTGGAGAAAAATCTGGCAGATTCTTTTTTTGACACAAACCCTTATGGAAACAAAATCCATCATACCATTTAACCTAGGGCGATAACCAGAATGCCTCCTTTTTCTTCGGGAGGGCAAAAAGAGGCTTGGGAGGAGAGAAAATCTCTGAGGCAAAGATCAACAAGAATAATTGCAAGAGGATTGACGACAATTGGGGGAAGAATTCATGCAACACAACTAGTTTTTTCTCTTATTCCATACTTCTTCTCCATGTTCTTTATTATGTATTTCATTATGTCAATCAATTCAATTATGAACTAAACTTTAATATCTAGAGCTTGACGTAACCTATTTGAGACATGTTTTGATTCCAATACAGTGGAGGACATTATGGAGGTATTTATGGATGCCATTCGGACTATGCAATACACCAACTACTTTTTAAAGGTGCATGATAGCGATTTTTGCAGATATGGTGGAGGACATTATGGAGGTATTTATGGATGATTTTTCTGTGTTTGGTACTTCTTTTGATAACTGTCTGCACAATCTCTCGTTAGTGTTGCAACTCTGTGAGGAAAAGAACTTGATTCTCAACTAGGAGAAATGTCACTTCTTGGTACAAGAAGGAATTGTGCTAGGCTCCCATGTTTCAGCAAAGGGGCTTGAAGTTGACAAGGCAAAATTGATACAATAGCAAAGCTACCACCACCCAACAATGTCAAGGGCATTCGAAGTTTCTTAGGTCACGCTGGATTCTATAAGAGGTTTATCCAGGACTTCTCAAAAGTAGCTAAACCATTATGCAACCTGTTGGAGAAGGACACAACATTCGTATATGATGAAGATTGCTTAAAGGCATTTGAAACAATAAAGGAAAAACTAGTTACTGCTCCAGTGATGGTAGTACCAGCTTGGGATCAGTCGTTTGAAGTTATGTGTAATGCTAGTGACTATGCAATAGGGACAATTTTAGGAAAAAGGCATGATAAGATATTCTGAACAATTCACTATGCTAGCAAAACCCTTCATAAAGCTCAACTGAACTACACCACAATAGAAAAGGAGATGTTTGCGGCAGTCTTTGCATGTGACAAATTCAAATCCTATCTCATTGGAACCAAAGTGATCATTTACACTGACCATGCTGCAACTCGATATCTATTTGAGAAAAAAGATGCAAGTCACACCTAATTCGATGGATACTACTAATACTGGAGTTTGATGTAGAGATTTGGGATAAGAAAGGTAGTGAGAATGTCATTGCAGATCATCTCTCGCGATTAGAGAATGAAGGATGGTGGATGAGAGCCAAATTCGAGAGACTTTTCCTGACAAGATCTTGTTACCGGTGTCATCAAAGATCCCATGGTACGCTGATTTTGTTAACTGTTTGGTATCTGAAGATTTCCACCTGACTTGACCTCCCATTAAAAGAAGAAACTCTTACACGATGTCAAGTCATATTTATTGGATGATCCAATACTCTTCAAGAGGTGCACGGATAGAATAATTAGGTGATGTGTCCCTATGGAAGAGACACGAATTATTATGGAGCATTATCATTCCTTACCTTATAGAGGTCATTTCGATCCTACATGCACGGCTTCCAAAGTGTTACAATCTGGATTCTATTGGCCAAACTTGTTCAAAGACTATTATGCTTTTGTGAAGACATGTGATCGTTGTCAGCGTACTGGAAACATTTCAAGACATCATGAGCTGCCACTAACTAATATGCTTGAGGTGGAGTTATTTGACGTATGGGATATAGACTTCATGTGTCCATTTCCGCCATCCTTTGGTCCGGTATACATTCTTCTTACAGTGGACTATGTATCCAAATGGGTTGAAGTCATTGCCACACCAACAAATGACGCAAAGATAGTTTTGAAATTTCTACAGAAACATATCTTCACTCGGTTTGGTACGCCTAGGACTATAGTAAGTGATGAAGATAAACATTTTTGCAATAAGTTGTCCAATTCTCTTTTGGCCAAATACAATGTCAAGTACAAATTGGCACTTGGTTATCACCCACAATCAAATGGGCAAGTAGAGGTATCCAACAAAGAGATTAAGCAGATTTTGGAAAAGACAGTCAACACCAACCGTAAGGACTGGTCCCTCAAACTAGATGATGCTCTTTGGGCATACCAAACAGCCTTCAAAACATCAATTGGAATGTCACTCTACCATCTGGTATTAGGAAAAGCTTGTCATCTACCGGTGGAATTGGAGTATAAAGCTTACTAGGTTGTGAAGAAGTTGAAATTAGATATGAAATTGGCCGAGCCACAACGCTTGTTGCAGCTAGATAAATTAGAGGAATTTCGGAATGATGCCTACGAAAATGCAAAAATATACAAGGAACGAACAAAAATGTGGCATGACAAGAGAATCTTAAGGAGGGAATTCAAGCTAGGAGAACAAGTCCTTTTATTTAACTCTCACTTGAGACTCTTTCCGGGCAAGCTTAAACCCACGATGATCGGGACCGTTTGTGATTCGTAAGGTGTTCCCTTATGGTGCAGTAGAGCTAGTGAGCAAGGATGGGTCAACCTTTTAAGCAAATGAACAACGCCTTAAGCATTACTATAGAGGGGACAACCGAGATGTGGTAGAAACTATCCTCGAAGAACCCACTTAAATTCACATCCATGTCCAGCTAAAGACGTAAAAGAAGTGCTTCTTGGGAGGTAACCCAAGCTTTCTTCCTTTTTATTTATTTTCTTATTATTATTTTTTGAAGATAGGATAATTCAGTTTATTTTATAGTATTTAGGAATCATGATCCATAGCCCTAAGGTCTTATAGTACTTCAGTTAGTTATTAGATTTTTGAGCTAAGTAACACTTGTTCCAGGTACTTAACTTTTAAAATTTGATTTTGTAAGAACATGACATCGCAGACAAATCAAACCAAGAATAACATGAGAAAATGAAGCATACATCAAGTTTGGCGAAAGGTTAAAGGAAGTCAATTCATATTGAGCATAATTGTACTAAATCGTCACTGGCAATTCAGATAATTTAGGAAAGTTTTCCCTCCCTTATTTTAATTTTACATTGAGGATTTTTTTTTTAAGTTTGGGGGTGGGAAAGAGAAATTTTCTAAATGCCTAACTTAATTTTTTCTGTTATTTTGTGTGTTGAGCATGTGTTTAAAAAAATAAATAATAAATTATAAATTTAAGTTGGCGCGCGAGCACCAGCTTGTGGCCTCGCGCGCGCAAGGCCACTACTCAAACAAGTAGGGCCAAAATGCCCCAGCCGTGTGCGCGACTAATATAGTCGCACTCATGCACGACCTTCACTTTCCACACAAAAACAACACGAGCCTACGCCTCTCTCTTGACAATTTAAGTGGCTTCAACAAAATTTCACCTAATGTTTCCCCAAATTCTTGTGGGCATTGACATTCTAACAACATACAACACTCTTTGTCGAATATTTCATGATCTAATCTACAAAATTTTGAGAATCCAAGGTACAATGCTACATCTTTAAGGGTTCATGTGTTTTGTTATTTGCCTTATATTCTTGCATCTTTCTAAACATTCTCGATTAATTTGGAGGTGGGCTTAGTTAAACTTGGTTCGCTTGGGTATATTGGAGGAATTGGAGAATAACTAGCTTTCATGCTGAACGTTTCCAACCTTGTCTTTAGGTTCACCCATCACGTGTTGGATAAATTGTCCCTAAGGCATTACTTTTTTAATTTTGGCATGAATTTCATGTAACACATAAACTAAATATACATAACCACTTTTGTGTTGTTACCCCACCTACAATCGTCAAGAGCAAGTTCGCTATATCCTTACCATTTCGAACTATTTTTACACTCTTGCATTTTGTTGGGATTGTTGAGTTTTGTTGGAATATGGGCATTGTTATATGGTGGTGGATGATTTGCTTTTGGAATATGTTGACTGTACATAAATACATTGAAATTTTCCCCACTTTCTAGACCTATGTACGTAAGGTGTTCGACCGATTGCCTTAATGGCATTTTATTTAAATTTTGGCATGATTTTCATACCTCATATACTTCATATATACATTGACACTTCGTATTGTTGCACTCTTCATCTTGTGGGGACTTCATGAAGCATGGGGCTACTAAACACCAACCTATGTTTTCTCCTTCTGTTTGTTTTACTATCTGATGTTACTAATTGCGATTTTTCCAACGTGTTGACAGATATGGCCCCAAAATGAAAGACTGCTTCCACCTCCAAAGGCAAGGAAAAGGTTACAGGATCTTCTAGTACAAACCGAACACGACTTGACGAAGGGGGTACGAGAAGGTTTCTAACAATTGAGCATAAAGTAAGATTTGACAATGTGGTCTCAAGATGGAAAGTTTGGCCAGAACGCCAAGTAATATTGGAAGACTTTGGGGGTTTGAATTAACTCGGTTAGTTCGGTTAGTAGGTTGGGAGAAAGTTGCAGGCAAACCTCGAAAGGTTTACCCTACTTTGGTGCAAGAGTTCTATGCTAATTTTAATGCAGATTTGGACACTCTGGGAACTGAGTACATGCATTAGACATGGATTTGAGACAAATGGATAATGTTCTCTCCCAAAATGATTGAGGCCTACTACGAACTCACTCGAGATAATATTGTGCCTTTGCCAATGGATGCAGACATGCCAGTCATCACACAGATATTATATGGGAAAGAAGATGCATGACCACTCTTGGGACATGACTTTGAGTACTAACACTTGACAGATTCCATTGTGATTTTGTATAAATTCATCACTCACAACATTGATCCAAGTTCGCATCGCACCACTATCAGTCAACTCAACGCCATTCAACTTTATCATCTTGCACGCGGGTTTAAGATTGACTTAGAATCTTTGATTTATGATCTCATATGCTTTGTGGCGACAGATCCTAACCCGAGACATACTTTAATCTTTCCTAGTCTTATTACTGGCATATGTCGTGGGTCGGGGATTCAATTTCTACCGGAAGAGTTACCAGCAAGAGCTGCTATTTCAATTAATGTGTCATTAGCTACCAAGACATGGCAATCAATTATAGAGACAAGACGCGTGCAACAATAGGACCAGGACCAGGAGGATCCAGAGGCAGATGATCACGTTCCACACCTCGTAGAGCCAGAGCCTGTACCTGATTTGCAGTTTATGAGGCAGTTGTTTGCTGGTCTGATAGAGACCAACCAAAAATTGCAGCGTATAGAGCAGATGATGACAGCTTCACAAGCCAGGGAGCAAGCCCGAGATGTCAGGGAGCATGCTAGGAATATCAGGCTGCAAGTTATGGAGTGAGATATCAGTAGGCTCTCAGGTGACATGTTGACATTGCGTAGGAAACATGACCTCATTGGAAGACGATTAGACAAATGCACAGGACGAGTGAAGGATATGCACATTAGAAATGATGCCATATATAACAGATTGGAAGACATGAATACAAAGGACGAGGTCATGTAAAATAGGTTGAAGGATACACGTAGACAAATTGATCAGTTATGTGCTTTGATGCAAGACCTATCTAGATCCACTCATCAGCCATTGTCTACATCGGACCTGTCTATTCAGGAACATTCATGCCATTCCATCCACCACTCGCAGATCAATACTAGGGAAGCCTCTAATTCCTTTTTGTCACTTCTCGTTTTTACTTACATTATTTCTTAACATTGGGGATAACGTTTGGTTCAAATTTGGTGGTATTAGAGTGTAGTGTATATTGTCTAATTGACTAATTTTCTTTTCTTTTGTGTGATTTGTGTGCAACTTTTTTGTTTGTTTGTGTGTTTTAAACAAATAAAAAAATAAAAGAAATTTCTCGTGTTTTGCATGCTTGTGTGAGTTAGATAGCCTTGTCGGCAATAATGTTTATTATTGAGAACATGCATTAGTCTATGAATTGTGGACAAGCTATGTGTGCGAGTTATCATGTGAAGCGAAAATTATTTTACACGTGAGTTGATTGTAGCATTGTACGTGAATGGGTGGATCATGTTTATAGGTTGGACTAGAGAACTTAGATTTGTTAAGCCCAAACAACCATTAAACATCAGTATACCCTTAAACCAAATCTAAGATGTTTGGAAGATTGTACTGTTGTGAAGAAACTTAGAGATAAGAGTGGATTTCGTGTGTGCCAATTATTGCATAGACTGTCTGAGACTAATAGGATGAAAATTGGGTGAAAACCTTAAATTAGAGGTCGATTTTCAAGAATGCGTATTTAATAAGGGGCATTACACTAAGTATTGAAAAAAAAAAAAAAAAAAAAAAAAAAAAAAAAAAAAAAAAATAATAATAATAATAAAGATCCCAATGAGGATAGCTTTAATAATCTCATTGTGAATCGTCTCTTCATAGCCTTTATGACTTGAGTGATTAAGCCTGTAAGGGTTTAAAACCTGATGTCCTAAATTTATCCGATTTGGGAGTCATCGACCTAAAGCTCGCTACAGGAGTCATATAGAAAGCTTAAGGGAGGGACGTCTTAGAGGTTGAAGCAGTAAAAAATAAAGAGAATCCTCATTTGTTAACATGTGGAGCTGCAATTAGTAAAATCTAACCAAACTTGAACGGTGTAAGAGACTATTACTGAAGATTAACCTTAGACTACACCATGGGAAAGAGAAAAGAAAATAAGTCTGGGGGTGCGTGAATCCCAAAAGCGTAGTAAGGAAATAGTTGACTTTTAAGGTTGGGAATTTGATCAACTTATTCTTGTACAGCGTTGCACCTTACTCTACACACACATACCTGTTTTACATTAAATATATAAGAATTCTAGCTTGTACATTATAACTTTGAAGTGAGTCATAGAGTCGATGTTATGGTTTCAATCTTGAGCTATGAGGGCAAGATATCTAACGAAATTTATTTTAAGTAATTTTTTGTGTTTTAGTTGTGTTTTTGTGAATGTTAATGATTTATTCGACCTGATTTTTGTTTGAGGACAAACAATTGTTCAAGTTTGAGGGTATTTGATAAGTGTATTTTATACACTTATTTTATTCATTAAACTAGAGCAATTTTTTTTTATTTAAGATGAATTGATGCTTAACTTCATACATATTTCGTTTGTCAGGTGTAACTCGAGGTAAAAGAATGAAATTGGACAGAAGAGCGAAAATTTTGCTAAATTGGGCCCAATCAAAAGTTTGGGGACTAAATTTCAAAGTATCAAAAGTTGATTTGGACATGATGTTAATGATTGAAGAAGAGCAAGAGGCAGTTAAATGATATTAAAAGATGAATGGTCGAGAAAATGTCAGATATGGACCAAAAGGAACGAAGAATGAAGCATAGGGACGAAAATGCAACATATGGAAAAAAATGTCAAAACGGCGCACACATGCAAGGGGTTGAATTTTGTAAGCAGAACGTAGAACCAATAGGGGGCATTTGTAGAAGAAAAATCGGGCAGATTCTTTTTTGGACACAAATCCTTATGGAAACAAAATCCATCATACCATTTAACCTAGGGTGATGACCAGAACGCCTCCTTCTTCTTCGAGAGGACAAAAAGAGGCTTGGGAAGAGATAATATCTAAGAGGCAAAGATCAACAAGAATAATTGCAAGAAGATTAACGACAACTGGGGGAAGAATTCACGCAACACAACTAGTTTTTTCTCTTATTCCCTACTTCTTCTCCATGTTCTTTATTATGTATTTCATCATGTCAATCAATTCAATTATGAACTAGACTTTGAGATATAGGACTTGGCGTAACTTATTTGAGACATGCTTTGATTCTAATACAATTATTTCCTTCGATTTTCCTGAAATTTGTTTATATTGTTCTTGCTTAATGCCTTCAATTGCCTAATCAACAATTGAATGATTAAATCCTTTAAGTTTGCTTCTCGAGAGAGGGAAATTTAGGCGTGATTTAAAGAATGACATAACCTAGAATTCATAGGTTTCGAGAGAAAGTACAAATCTTTGAGGCCAATTCATTTCAAGAATCAGATGTTTGATAATTTCTATATGTTTAATTCAGAATAGAGATATTGGGGTTAAATTATAGAGATAAATTCTATTTGGCGCTCGAGAGAGGGGATAGAATTAATTTAGGATTCTTGCCTATAAATTCGAAAAGGAATTGATGGAAATAGCTATGGAGGCTGAAAAACATCGTCGAGAATATGGTGAAATCATTCCCTACGCATTCATACATTTGATCAAATTTTTATAAATTGCTTCACTTTACTTACACTCTTTAATCTAGATATTTTAGTTTAATATAAAATCATCCATTTAACATTTGATTGTCTAAATAAAGTGAAAAGTCAAAATCATTATAGTACTTCGTAGGATTCAATTATCAATCCCTATGAGTTCGACACTTTTTATTTTATCAATATACTACAAAACTTGACATCATACACTTGTGGTAAAATCACGTTACATAAACGGGTAGCACTAGTACAATGGCAGATGAAAATTGCAAAATATCAAGTGAAATTTATTGAGTTTTCAAAGTATGCCAAGTTCTAGTGAGCAACAAAATTGATAAATGTAAACGGTTTGAAAATGGGTTAAGATAAGAGATCCGATCAGTAGTAACAGCTGCAGTGGTGGAATCAGCTTCGAGAGTAGAAAAGAGCATTTCTGGTAGACCAAATGATAGAGAACAGACAATGTTCAGAGCAAGCAGTATTTAGACAAGGTAGGTGCTTCTAACTATAGACCACCTCAGAGAGACAGTAGAGGATTTAAACCTGGTGTGTCCAGTTCAAGTCAATTCAAGTCTCAATCATGAGGAAGTTAAGGTCCTAGATTCAGTCACAATACTATGTAGCAGCTATCGGCCAGTTGTACTCATACTCAGGGTTCTTCCCAGAGATTATTTACTCCGAGACAGGGCGAAAGTTCTACTAGTACTAAGCTTCCTTATTGTCAGTTATGTGAAAGACCTCATCTCGGCACGTGTTTGAAGTTCAAAGGGAGCGAAGTCTGTTATCATTGTGGCCAAAGCAAACACATTAGAAGAAATTGTCTAGTTCTATCACAGGAGAGTGGCATGGTTCTGAGGATGCCTCCTTAGTAGAGTGTTGATAGTACCAAACAAAATCATACTCCAAGAGATACTTCAGCTAACAAAATAGGTGCAAATAGCATAGCCTAGTCTAATATTGTAAGTGGTAGTGGTACGAAATCTAAAGGTCAAGTAGGACGGCCAAAGACACAGGGAAAGATTTTTGCTATGACTCAACAGGAGACAAATGAGTCATCAAATGTTATCATGGGTATGTTGTCTATTTTTAATAGAGATGCTTATATTTTGGTTGATCCCAGATCTACACATTCTTTTATGTCATTTTCATTTGCCTTATATGTGAATTAAAAGTCAAAACCTTTAGGCAGCTGCTTGAGTAGGTGAATCACTATTAGCAGAGAATATATATTGAGATTGTGGGATTAAGGTAAATGGGCATGAGTCGAAGGCCAATTTCATACCTCTTGACATATATGATTTCTATGTTATTTTGGTTATGGACTTTCTGACTACAAATCGAACCTCAGTTGATTGTTTTCGAAAGGAGGTTGTTTTTAGACATCTGTGACAACTTGAAGCTATATTCAATGGACAACGCAGAATTTTACCATCTTGCGTGATATTTGCTATTGACACTAGAAGACTACTCAGTAAGGGATGCCATGCATATTTAGCTCATGTGATTGATACAGATAATAGGAACCTAAACTTGAAGACATTCCAGTGGTCAAAGACTTTCCTGATATATTTTCAGTTGAACTAACAGGTTTACCATCAGACGGGGATATTGAGTTCACTATAGATCTGATTCCAGGAACTACATCTATTTCAGGGCGCCATATAGAATGGCACCAGCAGAATTGAAAGAGCTAAAAGTTTAATTACAAGAGTTGGTAGACAAGGGTTTCATCAAAACTAGTGTATCTTTGAGGGAGCACCAATTTTGTTTGTGAAAAAGAAAGATGGTACCATGCAATTGTACATAGATTACAGATAGTTGACCAAAGTGACAATTTGCAATAAATATCCCTTGCCACGTATTGATGATCTGTTTAACGCTACAGTATTTTCAAAAATTGATTTGCATTCTGGATATCATCGACCTTAAAATCAGGGACAGTGATGTGCCAAAAACTACTTTTAAGACAAGGTATGGTCATTATGAGTTCCTTGTGATGCCATTTAGGTTGACCAATGCACAGGCAGCATTTATGGATATGATGGATAAAATGTTTCGCCCGTATTTAGACAAATAGGTGATTGTATTCATTGATAATATTTTAATGTACTCTCAAGATCATGATGAGCACACAGAGCATCTCAAAATCATTTTGTAGACTTTACGTGATAAGCAGTTGTATGCTAAATTTAGTAAATGTGAATTCTAGCCTGATAGAGCTGTATCTTTGGGACATGTTATATTAGCAGAGGAAATTTATGTTGACCTACAAAAAACTGAGGCAGTGATAAAATGGGAAAAGCCTATTAATGTAACAGAAACACGAAGTTTACTTAGCTTGGGAGGTTACTACCATCATTTTGTAGGGAGATTTTCTAAGATTGCTCTTCCTTTGATCAGTTTGACTAGAAAGAATGCTAAATTTGTTTGGAATGAAGATTGCGAAAAAAGTTTCCTCGAATTAAAGAATTGATTAGTGTCAGCTCCAATTCTTACCATTCCATCTCCCGGTGAAGAGTTTGTGATATATAGTGATAATTTACGTCAGGATCTTGGTTGTGTTTTGATGTAGAATGGGAAAGTTATAACGTATGCTTCCAGACAATTGAAGAAACATGAACTGAGTTATCCTACACATGCCTTAGAGCTAGCTACAGTTGTCCTAGCCTTGAAGATTTGGAGACATTTCTTGTATGGCAAGAGATGTCAAATATATCAGATCATAAAAGCTTAAAGTATATTTTTGACCAAAAAGAGTTGAACCTGAGGCACAGAAGATGGTTAGAGTTGATAAGAGATTACGACTGCAAGATCAATTGTCATCCAGGGAAGACTAATGTAGCTGTTGATACTCTAGTAGGAAGATATTGAGTCATATGACCCAAACTAATGTAGTATGTTCTTTGTTTAGTAAGTTCAGAGCTTCACATGTCCAATTGTCAGTTACTCAGGTAGGAGCATTGTTTACCAACTTCCAAGTGAGGCCTACCTTAATCGACACAGTTAGAGAAGCTCAAACTCAAGATTCAGTGTCGAGCAAATTGAAAGAAGAAGTTAGTAAATGTAAGCATATGGATTATATCGTTCGAGATTATAGAGCTTTAGTTATGGGAAGCAGATTATGTGTTCTAGATGATTCAAAATTGTAGAGAGAAGTTCTAGAAGATGCACATAGTTCAGCTTACGCAATGCATCCAAGTAGTACTAAAATGTATTATTTACTCAAAAAACACTATTGGTGGCATAGAATGAAGAGAGAAATAGCTGAGTTTGCATCTAAATGTCTCATGTGCCAGCAAGTGAAACCAGATCTTTAGAAAATAGCCGGATTGTTACAAACGTCGTCTATTCCTGAGTGGAAATGGGAGCACATTATTATGGATTTCTTATTTGGACTTTCACAGACTCAGAGTGGACATGACGGCATATGGATCATTGTAAATAGATTGACGAAGACTGCTAGATTTTTGTCTATTAAAGTCACTTTCTCATTAGATAAATTAAAAAATATATATGTTGATGAGATAATCAACTTATATGGGGCTCCAATATCTATTGTTTCAGATACAGACTCTCATTTCACTTCCAGATTTTGGCCTAGTTTGCAGAAAGCTATAGGTACAAAACTTCATTTCAGTACGACTTTTCATCCACAAATAGATGGTCAGTCAGAAAGAACTATTCAGACTTTGGAAGACATGTTACAAGCTTGTGTACTACAGTTTAAAGGAAATTGGGATACTCATTTTCCTTTGATGGAGTCTACTTATAATAATAGTTATTATTCGAGTATAGAAATTAATTCTTTTGAAGCACTGTATGGTAAGAAATGTAGAACTCCGGTATGTTGGGATGAAGTAGGCGAAAGAAAGTTATTGGATCCTAAATATGTCCAGATTTTGCTGAGAAAGTAAGGATAATTAAAGAAAAGTTAAAGACTACCCAAGATAAACATAAGAACTATGTAGATAGACGTAGAAGATACCTTGAATTTGATTTTAGGGATAGAATTTTCCTATGATTATTGCTATGGAAAGGATTTATCAGATTTGGTAAACGGGGTAAATTGAGTCCGAGGTATATTGGCCCGTATGAGCTTGTTGAACGCATCAGTTCAGTTGCTTATCTATTGGCTTTGCCAATGAAATTGTCCAGAATTCATGATATATACCATGTTTCCATGCTTCGTAAGTATATTCCAGATCTGTCTCATGTGTTGGAATTACAATTAGCTGAGTTGGAAGAAAATCTTACCTATGAAGAAGAACATGTTCAGCTATTGGACAAAAATGAATGTCTTGTGAAAAAAAAAACTATTTCTTTGATTAAAATCTTATGGAGGAATCATGTTGTAGAAGAAGCGACATGGAAAAGTGAAGAGCAAATGCGTTCTCAGTAACCACAGCTTTTTCGTACTTAGTCAATTGAATTTTGAGGGTGAAATTCTTTTATGGGGGTAAGTTTTGTAAAACTATAATTAATAGGAAATAAAAGTCAAATATGTTATACTATAAAAAAAAAAGAAAAAAGAGAGGGAAAGGCAAAAAGTCAGGCGGTGAACATTTATCTATTCAAATCCAAGTTAAACCCATTTCATACCCATACAATACACACAGAGAGAAATGAGAACAGGGGGAAAGAAAAAAGGGAAAAAAATAGAGGAAGAAAAAGAAAAGGAAAAAAAATTAGGATAGTTCGCCTATATTGTTAGAAAGTAAGTGCTTTCTATTATTAGGCTTGAATTCTTCAATTTAAATATAAGTAAAAAGTTACTTATTGCCTAGTTATTTTTAATTTTACAGTGGTTAGATTATTAGTTTAAATTCAATTTTATTGAAAGGAGACTATAGAATTAAGTATAATAAGCTATGTAATTAAACTAAATGAAAGAAAAATTAGCCTTAATGATTAAAGAAACTTTAGAAATCTCTTTAAAGTGAAATGATTAAGTTTTGATATTACCAATTTAATTATTGAAATTACTAAAAATAGTTAATTGTTAACCTAAAAATTATATCATAGTTTAGGCGGCAATACGGATATCGGGACAACTTACCAACTGAGTTGATTTTACGTACTTAGTTCTGTGAGTGGAAAAACTTAAATAATTTCAAAGTATTCATAAATTAAGTATATTAATAAATGATGTGCAATTATGCGAATTATTTGCTCCATTATATGATTAATATGAAAGTTTCTTTTATTATGATCTAGGTGGAATTTCAAATATTATTTATGGTACATTTGTAAATTGGTATGAGAGACATGTAATATTGAGATTGGTCAAAAAGTACCCATAATTATATATTTCTTCTAGTTCACGAGGAGTCTTGGCCATATTCTATACTACATTGAGGGGTCTTGGACCATGAATGAAGGGGTTTTGACTGTGTACATATAATTTACTGAGAGGCATTGACCGTGTGCTAGAATTAATTATCAGAGACCGACTTTTGTAAATGGAGGGGGTTAAAGGTCCTTGGCGAAAGTTCTCGGGTGGATTACAGATTTCAATCAGAATGTATTTTTTGTGGATTTTCTAGTACATTTGATGTGATGAGATTATAGTATGATTACCAACTTACGTTCATATCATGACTTGAGATTATATTTTACCACGTTATGTGAATTTCTCACTTTTTGGCTATAATTATATGATGTTATCTTATGAATTATTAAATGATATGAGCTTGATTTTCGATAAAAATGTATAAATAAAAAAGTATATTTGTTTTGAACTTCTCCACTTGCTGAGCTATCAACTCATTTATTTTTCCACGTTTTTCTTATCAAGCAGCAGTTGAGTATTTGTGCATCTTTTTGAGTTTAGCCTTTGATTTTGGCGTCAGAGCCAAACGACAGAGTTTGTTAGTATAACTCACTTTATAGAATGTGTAGTCAGTGTTTCGGGACACATGTTTATGTGTAGATGTGATTTTGCATTACTTGTAGATAGTTATGAAACTCACTATGTATTTTGTATTCATATGTACATTTCATGTTATTATCTTGGTAAAAATTGAGATTTCAATTTATCCTTATTGTGTTGTGTTATATTTGGAATTTGTGCATTGGAAATTACAAGTTGATTAGTCCTGTGTACAAGGAAGATAATGCCAAAATTCTATTAAATTTTTTTTATAAGAAGTTACATATTGTAGTTGTAGTAGTCTTGATGATGGGTCCGACTTTTAGTTGGTATCTATCATCGGTGCATGCCACATTTCGGGTCCAATAATGTTACACGGGGTAGGGGCGTGTCGATATCTTACTTTATTTAGTTGGTAATCATTTTGAGCAATGATTTTCAAATTTACATCTTGTATCAACAAAACTTGTACCATTTAGGTGGCACCAACAGATCCAGCTAAGGTAAGGTCGAGCAGCAGCTGCTCTACTCTTCTGCGGTCTCATGAACTGAACTTGCATCCATGATTGAATGGGTAAAGCGCCCAACCAGGAAAATTCGTAGGTTTGATTCCTGCTGGATGCACTTCGAAGGTTTAGTTGAATAGCTGCTCCCAATTCAAGAAGTTGAAAATGGCCGATTGGATTGGTCCAACCAAGAAAGGTGTGGCAGGGCTTAGATTGAGACAGAATGATCCAAAGCTTCCTTTCAAATAGCAGCTCACCCACTCGAGCTTCCAGTTATTGAAAGTAACTTTTGAGCACAATCCAGCGTATTCTTAAGGTCTGTCAGCTAACTAACTTGAAAACATTTCACTTCTTGTTAATTCTAATAGTAAAAATAGTACAGGATTCAATACCAGGGCAATATTTTTGCGCTGGGAGCCAATTCAGACGTTAACATCAGCACAATTGCAGAGGTAGAGAATTTAGAGCACGTTCCTCGTATATATATTAAAACGACTCAGGATCATGTTATAATAAATGAGCAATAAGATGAAATGATCAAGAAATGACCGTCCTCAGATGTTTACGTTTTGAAAAGTACTGATAATATCCCATATTTGTCTATTCCCTTTTTTCTGTTTGGATTGTTTGTAAAGGATGAAATTTCTGTCGTTTACCATTAGGCCATATGGAGAATTACACAAACAAGAACAAAGAATTTCAAGAAGGCAGTTATTACTCTCCTAAATTCTAAATTTAAAGAGCTTTGTGAATATTGTCAGATCAACTAGATATTGTAAAGGAATCCATGCTCTGTGGTAGTTGTGGTTTGTGGCCTGGTATGATCACACACGAAGAACTAAGGATAAATCTACATGTTATGCGTATCGATAATTTTTCACTTAAGTTTGTTAGTAAATCTGTCTTTCATATAATAGCATATTTTCCATAATTCTAAAATCGATAATAGTCACAGTTTTCTTAAAAGTAATTGGCATAGGATAGCTACTTTCCGCATAAATTTCTTCACACCAACATATCTATCTATATCTATAATTCACTACCTATTGTTTTTTCTAATTAAATCCAAATGTAGGGCATTTTTATTGATGAAAGAAATAAAAGAAGGGGGTCGAACTTAGGAGGGAGGCTGTACCTGGCCTCATGTAATGGATAATAAGAGAAAAGATTACTTTTTCCAAACTAACATCGACAATATACGAGATAATTAGAGAGAATTTGGTCAAATTTAAGGTGATCACGTGTATTCATGTACCTTACATTTGTCTATATTCATAAGAATAATCAGCAAAGTCATATTCACTAGATAAGGGGGATATAGGTTTGAAGCTAGTTGGAAGATCATTGAATTCCTCGTACTTATCATGTATGTAGCTATTAGTATTACCTCATATTGAGGATAGAAAGGCTAGGCATTATGATTCTTAAGACCTATATAAACAATGTATATCCGTTTGAATGTCAATTCAAAATTTGTTCCCACTATTAGGCTCACTAATTAATTTGATCTAAGAAGTAGTAACCGACTCGTATAACTTGGTGGAACCTCCTAAAATATTATTCACGATGTCATAACCTACTTCCCTATGCCGTCCCTTCGATTCAAGAAACTTAGCCACCTTGTTCGTATCATTTTGGGCACTCTCCATTTCGTGTTAGTCACCTATTGCAATTTTTACATAGGTTAACAAAATCTTGTCTTGGCTAACATATTATTAAGAACTGGGTGCTCAAATCATAGAGCTCTCCGATTCTCGAGCTTAAATAGTACACAATAATAGGAAATATTTTAATTTATTGTTTTTGTTGTTGTCGTTTCGATTTTTTATTTGTATAATAAAGTTTCTGATGGTTATTACCATATGCGAAAAATGGTGTTTTAGACACGTATTGTACAATTAACCTCGTTTGGCCCCATTCTTTTTCATTTTTTTCCTTTATCTTATTTTTTATCACACAATCTTCTATAAAATAATATTACATCTAAATTGACAACTTTTCATTCTTTTTAAACTACACGTTTTAAAAAAAATATATTTCAAAAATTAAAATTTGAAAAAAATGGGAGCCAAATGGGGCTAAGAGATTTTGGATACATTGTTTAACAATCAATTATAGCAATGATTTGTTTTCACGTCTCGTTGAATTCTATGAACTTAACATAATTGGATTTGACAAAGTAAATAAATATTGTAAGCACGTAATGAGCCATGATATATATAAATACTACAGAATTTAAATAATAAGATGGTTTAACCATTTTGATTCGAATTTATTGAGTTAAACTCAACAATCAGAGAAAGGGTTAAATCCATTAATGGCCATCCAACTTTATATTTAGTGTCATCATGTCACCTAATTTGATTTTTGTTTTACCATGGCAACCCAACTTTATACTTAAATGTCACTATAGCCACCCAACTAAATTTTATTTCACCATGACCACTTAACTTCTTTTTACCATTTCCATTAATTTTAAAATGGGCAAAATGGTAACTTTGCATTATATATATAAGATAAATTAAAAAAAAGTTTTTTTTTATTTAAAAACAATTTTTTCTAAGTAACTTTTTTGAAAATAAGTTTTATTTTATTTTAAGTTTTTTTAAAATAAGTTCCTATTTTTTAAAATTTATTTTATACACACACACACATTATATAAAGTTATTGTTTTACCCTTTCAAAATTAGTAAAAATGGTGAAAAGATGTTGGATTGTCATGGTAAAACAAAATCAAATTAGGTGGTCATGATAACACTAAGATATTGTTTGATTTGAATAAAAAATATTATCTAAAAAAGAAAATATTTTCCTTGTTTTGAAGAAAACAAAAACCCACTCCTCCAAAAAAAATATTTTTCTTTAAAATAAAGAAAATTAGGTATATTTTTGAAAGTTGAAAAATATTTTAAATAAAAAAATAGCAATCAAATACTCTAAAGTAGAAATTTTGGTGAAAAACTGATATTTTTCTTGGAAATATATGCAATCAAACATAACTGATATTTTTCTTGGAAATATATGCAATCAAACATACCCTAAGTATAAAATTGAATAGCCATTGGTGGATCAATTCTACTTCATGTACAACAGTCCATATAGCATACCATACAGTGCTGAGGTGGAAATAAAAAATAAAAAATAAAAAATAAAAAAATCTGATAAACCGGTTTTCTTGCAAGTGAGCCGGGCTGAAACAAACTCACTTTTCCCCAAGACCCCAAATCAATCCCCTCTCCCATTTGTTTGAAACCCGTCTCCTGAAAACACTCCGTCGCCACTTCTTCTGAAAACGGTCCAACCACAAAATTGCCACTTCCGATTGACGCTTCAACCGATAGACAATACTTCCTCCCTCCTCGTCAGCTAGAGACCGCCGAATACTCGCTCGCTTAGGTAAGAGAAAGCGAAGGAAGCAACGACGTCGTTTTCTGCCCTTTTTATATTATTTATGTTATTCACGCAATAATTTCTTGTTTCATCGTATGCTGAGGATGAAATACGAGTTTTGGATCTTCTATCAGCTGCAGTGTTTGCCGAAAATAATTTGACTGCTCTGGGCTTGTCTTCTGAGAGTTACTGTGTAAGAACAAAACATTGGTTCTTTATGGTTCGTCAATCTACTTTTGGTTTTATGTGTCGGGGAAAAATTGAGTTTCGAAAACATAGTTTGATAATGCTGGGGTCATTTTCTACTTCAGATTTACTGTGTACGAGAAATAATTGCAAATTTTTTCTTTGAAAACTGGAATATCCTCATTCTGGAAAGGTCTCTATAAATTTCTCCTTGAAGAGAATGTTAAAGCATTTCATAGGATTATGTAAGTTCTAATACTAGTTAGTTTAAAATAGTATAACATTTTAAACATGTTTTTGTATGACTCAGAATTCATCCAAGAATTTTGGTTGATGTGAGCAGTAGATGTGTCAACAACTATCATTGGTTGCAACACATTGGCATACCTTGAAAGTTTATTTGTACTTACTTATAACAATATATTTGAATATTGGTCACAACACATTGGCATACCCTGAAGGCTTAAGATTTACTATTGTCGGTTCCTTATTCCAAAGGATTTGAATATTTCTTTATGGCATTGTAATCAAAATATTTTGTTATAACAGTTTTGTTTCTGTATACATTACACAATCACTTGAAGGAGGTGTATTCACAATTTCTTGTGTTGCTGGACAAATTACTATGCTATAGTGCTGTTTTAAATTCTAAGAAAGTTGGAATGTCTGTTTACTGTGGTTTGATGAAAATGCATGTTTTGTGAGAATGATATGTTTTCATGTTGATGTGGCTGAAGTAGACTTGGTCAATGGCAAGCAAGAATCGGGGAATAAGTCATTTTGTAGACAAAGGAGACATATGCTACCAGAATGCCCGAGAAAGAGAAGCTGTCCAAATTGTGGTTTGGGTTTCATCAAATGGATGGAGGTTGAAAAGAACAATGACTATAAAGGGCTATTGTTCCATTGTTGCACTCGATCGCCTCACTCGTTCAACGTAATTTCGACAATTCTTTTCCACGCAAGTTATGTTCTCATACTCGCCCGCTTCAACAACTGCTGAGTTGTAACTCTTGTACAGAGGTATTCCAGCCATATCGTTCACTTCAAGCTTGCGTTTGACATTTGCACTCAATTCTCGATTGCAACGATACAATCTGGATTTTGAAGGACTAGTTTAATGATTGTGTTCGAGATCAACTGTGCGAATTTTTCATATTCTACAAATATTTGAAGAAGCAGTAAGTCTTGCTTTGCAATCTGTCTGAATTGTTGGATGCGACTTCAAAGAAGCACTTGCATTACTGCTTCTCCGGCCCTTACGACAACATGTCAACGTAACGTAATTCACTACTCCATCTTCTCCCTTTCTAGAATTCCTCCTCCTAACTGGAAAACCTACATCATATGCATACCTTTTATAAAACTCAGACACCACTTTCTCATCTTTGAACTCCATACCAACTTTAGGCACAATCACGCCATCTCCTCATAAGATTTCATCATCTAATGTGACAACGTTCTCTGTATTGTTGACGATATTCTCCATATTGTTGTCATTATTGAATTATACTAAAACTTCATTGTCCAATACTTCCACAACTTCTTTTCCTACATCATATTAAATGACAATATGAATTTTGAGTATTGTTCAAATGTTCAAGGAAACCTTGCTTCAATAATATTATAAATGAAACAAGAAAGTTGCCCAGGCAGTGAAAATACATAGGTTTCGAAATAGTGCATCTTCGAAAAATTACAATGACATTACCTTTCTCTGTCATTCCGTCCATCCCTATGCCACCAAGTTGTTTCCAGATTTTGTACACTTTTACGACAATATGATCTTAATGAACACTAGTTTATAAAATAAAATAAAATAAAATAAAATAAAATAAAATAATAATAATAATAATAATAATAATAATAATAATAATAATAATAATAATAATACAAACACAAAAGATTTTTTACTGTGTTCCGAATAAAAGAAGATGTCGAAATGGGTAATGTTTCTAATTTTCAAATCTTTATAGTGAGAATAATCTAAAGTGAAAATCTGCAGCATTTTGTGTTGAAATGGGTAATGTTCCTCATCAAAATAATAATCCCTGTCGAAAGAAACTAGTTTCATTCCGTCATCACGGTCTCCTTCAGCCGAGACTCTTAGGTGAATCGGAAGGTTTCAAGCTCAGGACCACGAAGGAAGCATGTGGACGGAATTTATTTTGGTAGAACAAGTTCTTACCTTCAATCCCACACTCAGTCCGCCAGTTTTTGTCTAAATTTTGATGGAAAATTTCGATGGGTTTTTCTTTGATTTTTACCTCTGTGTGTTCAAGGGACAACAAAACCCAGTTACCTGTCTACTGTTTACAATATTCAACAGCAATAGCAGAATATTCAACAGTGTAAAAGACAAGTGTGACTTTCCCACCAATTTTAAGTGGTCATGTGACCAAAAAATTCAAAAAGCTGTGTACAAAGCTGTGCACAACAGTGTACAAGAGGCATTGTTGTTGGTGGATTTAACCTCGTGAAAGAAAATGCAACCTTTGTTAATTGAGAAAAATTCATATGGGATCCACGTAAATTAAAAAAAAGGCCAAAAGAATCTTCCCTACTGTGTAGGGTCCGTGGTTTTTTAGAAAAAAAATTTACTTCTCATAAATGCAAATCATTCCACTTGTCATCGCGTGAATGAGATATTTAACTAAACGAGAAAGACTCATGTGAAGTTGCTCCATCATTATCATGCAATCTCACATGCTCCATCATTATCACGCAATCTCAACTAGGGGAGAGAGAAAAAAAAGGGACATCATTTGTTTACTAAAATATCAATAAATTAAAATGTCAATTAATTTATCTACGTACTTGTTGGCCGGTACACGCTATTTTTATTTATTTATTTATTTTTTTGTACCATTTTGTTGAAGAATATATTTATTGTTAGTTGTCATTATTGTCATTTTTAGCTCCCACATTAGTTTGTTATGCTATTATAGTATTATGACTAATAGAATATGCGAAGAGACAAAATGTTGTAAAAATATTGTTATGCATAAGTTCTCTTTAAACTCATACTTTTTCAGGTCACGGTTATTTAGATATTTATAATGGTATAGATATGGATGGTAAAAATATCAGTCAAACTCGATACTCACGGCCCCGCTCTAAATGGGTGATCACCCGCTTAATCGAGTAATCAGATTGGTTACAAAGCTGGAAATTTTGTCTCGATGTGGGTACGGGCCCCGCTCCCCCCTCATTTCATTTTTTTTATATTAAGAATTTAACACGTTAAATGAAAAAACTCAACGAAATTTAATTAATTCTAATAAAAGATGACAGCTAAGATTTTCTAAGTAATATGATAAATAATAAAAACCTTAATTTACCAAATATATTCGAATAATATAACTTTTAAAAATTAATTAATTAATTAAATTTTTTAATAACCATATCATTGTCCCACTTGAATGAATGGAAGCAACAAAATAAATTATAAAGAAAAAAAATTAAACAGGTACGTAAACGGGGCAATTGCCTCACCCCACCTTAAATGGGTAACAGGGTGAGAAAATGCTAGGCAGGCAAGGGTGGGGTTGAGGGAACCCGCCTCATTGCCAACCCTAGGTATAGATCCCGTAATTTATTAAATTTGGTTAGTGTTATTATAGAACATCAAATTCGAAAGTTTTAGTATCGAGTATTGTACATTTCTTTTGAAAGAGGTGTGAATTAAGAAACACGTCATCAAGCTTTGAACAACTTGTCGCTGTACTTTAAAGTGGCTTCAAATCAGTCACATTATTTGTTAAATGGGTTAATTTCACAACCGGTCACTGAACTATAGAGAAAATTACAAAACGGTCACTGAAGTTTAAAACTTTCAGTAACAGTCACTTAAGTTTTGGGGCGCTTTCAAAAATGGTCACTGAAGTTTAAAAACATGCAAAACTGGTCACTAAAATTTAAAAACTTTCAGAAATGGTCACTAAAGTTTAAAAACTTTCGGAAACGCTCACTGGAGTTTTTTTCCAATTTTTTGGGCTAATTTTTCGACAACTTTTCTATCATTTTCGACCATTGATACCACCAAATTTTGATACCGTTGAAAATCTCACAATGTTCTCTTCTATTACTACCCAAAATCTCCCTATAACTCCAAGGAATTCAACCGGAAAATCGCCACAAAAATCACCAAAAAAATCTGAAAATCTACCAAAATCTTCAAATTTTTGGGCGATTTTTGTGGCGATTTTCCTGTGAATTCCGACCACCAAACTGGCTAATTTGGGTGGTAATTGAAGAGGAGATTGTAGGCTTTCCAATGGTATCAAAATCCGGCAAAATTGATGGTCAGAAGTTGCCACAAAAGTCGCCCAAAAAACTGAAAAATTTGCCCAGATTTTCGCCCTTCCGGGTTGCCAACATTGTGGGTTTATTCCGGCTGAATCCTTTGGAGTTTGGGGAGATTTTTTATGGTAATTGAAGAGGACATTGTAGTCTTTCCAACGGTATCAAAATTCGATGGTATTGGTGGCCGGAAGTTGCCTCAAAGTAGCCCATAAAATCTGAAAAATCTGCCCAGATTTTCACCTTTTCGGGTAGCCAACTTTGTGGGTTTATTCTGGTCGAATATTTTGGAGTTTGGGGGATATTTTTGATGATAATTGAAGAGGACATTGTAAGCTTTCCAACGGTATCAAAATCCAGTGGCATTGGTGGTTGGAAGTTATCGGAAAATTGCCTCAAAAGTAACATAAAAAATCAGCCCACATTTCCGCCTTTTTGGGTAGCCAACTTTGTGGGTTTATTTCGGCCAAATCCTTTAGAGGTTGGGGGATATTTTGGATCGTAATTTAAGAGGACATTGTGAGCTTTCCAACGGTACCAAAATCTGGCAATTTTGGTGTTCGAAAGTCGTCGAAAAATCGCCGCAAATTTGGCCCAAAAAATCTAAAAATCTGGACAGATTTTCCAATTTTTGGACGAATTTTGCAGGGTTTATTCCGGTCAAATCCTTTGAAATTATGGGGAGATTTTGGGTGTTAATTGAAGAGGACATTGTGGTCTTTTCAACGATATCAAAATTTGACGGTATCGACTATCGATGATCGGAAGTGGCCGAAAAATTGCCGCAAAAGTAGCCCAAAAAACTGAAATTTCAGTGACCATTTCTGAAAGTTTTTAAATTTCAGTGACCATTTTTGAAAGCTCCTGGAAACGAAAGTGATCATTACTGAAAGTTTTAAATTTCAGTGACCGTTTTGTAATTTTTGCCTAAGTTCAATGACCATTTGTGAAATTAACCCTTTGTTAAATTAATGGAGTTGCATATGTGTCAAAGGGCTTTTCTTACGTGGGCCCTCATCAGCTATTAGTTGTTTCAAATTGGTCACCTAAACTTTTACCCACATATCCAATGGTCATTGGACTTTTGTTTGTTTCCAATTTGGCACAGGACTTCAGAAAATGACAACAAAAACTCATTTTCTGTCTTTAAAATCTTACCTAACCTTCAATTTAAATCGATTGGAACGTTTAACAAAGTTTTTTCTTATTTTATGCTACAATGTTCATTCTTGTGATTAATCCATAGACTTTACATCCCATAATGAACATTAGATTTAATTATTAATTTATTTAGGATTGTGAAAGTGATATAAGATGAATATCACTTTTTAAAAAGTTTTGAGTAGTCCCATAAAAATTCTTAATTCTCAAAAACGATTAGATCGTATGGGCATAATACTTAATTAAATCGACTAAAAATAATTGACATATTGTACATTTGTCTTTCATATGAGTGGATTCCTAGCATAACCTTCTATATTGATTTCAGTCATATGGACGTCGTACTTTAGATTGTAAATCAACTATTGTGAGAATTCAATATTAAGAGAAAAGAGTAAATGAATTTGGCAAATATTCAAGAAGCAATAGAGAGAAAATATTCAAAAATAGAAAAAACTTCAATGCCTTCTTATGATGCTCATTTTCAAAAGAAAAGTGGTCGTAAAAAAACTATTACACCATTATTTTCAATTGATGATTATTTCTAAAGATCATCCTCAAAAAATGAAGAACAAGCATATTTATCCACCCAAAACACTCAAAAATACTACCGTTTCAACCTTAATATTCAAAGAAGTCAATCAAAAAAACTCAATCCAGAACAACCAAAACCTTCAAATTTCAAAAAAGTTGTTCAAAGTTCTGGTAAACTTCCTCAAATGAACCCTTCAAATAGTTTCAATACTTCCTCAAAGCAACTTATAGTTCTATATTCGAGATGGAAATATTTTGGATCAATAGATATTTAGCCCTTATTTGAGCCACATTTTAGGAAAAAAATGCATTATTCATATCAAATCAATGAGAAATGTATGATTAAAAAATAAAAAAAAATTTTAGATTTACGTGTAATATTATTTTATTGAAGAATGTGTAGTTAAAATTATGTTAAATTACTGTTGAAGAATATATTTTTTAAAAATAATGTGGCTCAAACAAGCTCTTAAATTTAGATGAATGTCTTTTAGACATTCTTCCTGCAAAATTTTGTTTCATGCCTTATATTGTCCAAAAATCCAGAGAGGATTATGAAGCTATACTTACAAAACAGATCAGCTATCATTATTCATACACCAAACCAACAAAATCCAAAAAGAATTGATTTTTAAAAAATAAGCATTCAAAGGATGTTGTCATATAAAAGACTGGGGACACAATCATTGCATGATAAGCGAATGCGTCTCTCTATAGGTGAATTATTCGAATCTCATTTTAATTATTTTGATTACAAGGATGCATAGTAGAATGTATTTTACTTTAGACCTGTTACGCATTTTTGGTTTATTCTCTTTCATCAAAATTATAATCCAGATTTTTCAAAATGGTTTCAAACATGGTTCGAATGTTTTGAAATTGTAGAGAAGATTTTCTCCATTCTCACTCTTCAAGGATTTGAACACTTCAAAATAGAGGCAAAAATCTTTTTAAAGCCTCAAAAAAATGTTTTGTTTCCAATTTGCCTTCAATATGAGAGTTATTTTGTGAGAACTTTTTTTATCAAGATAATAACTTTGAATATACTAAAAATATTCGGAGATTCAAAGTTAAATGGTGGTCAAAATTCCATGAAACAAATTGCTATCCAAAAGCAGTAAATCATGGATTCAAGAACATAGAAATATTGATGTTCCAAAAATCTCAAAAGAAAAATCGAGAGAAAAATGCTGATTTTCTCACAGAAAAATCAAGATTAATGGCCATGTTCAATCAGTGCAAAACGCCAAAAGAATTAACAATAATTTTTGAGAAAATTGCATCTCTGGCAGAAATTGCTTCAAAGAAATCAAAATATGTCAAAGAAGATTTTTTTCAATCTGGATCAATATCATATCATGTCTATAGCAATTAAGATATGTGTTATGGATTTGATATTGACGAATTAATTGTTCAAGAAACTCAAAAGAATACCAAATGACTATATGGACCCAGCTATTTAGATGAATTGCAAAAATATCGGGCTCATAAATCAAAAGAGATTCTTTTCAAGAAGTATCTACCGCCTCAAAAGTTGTTCCTATCAGCTTTCCCAATTTTCAAGAAAAGATGACCTTATTAAAGACACTTTAATAAATTTAGGAAAATTATTCAAAAGATAGGAAAGATGGAGACAAAATACTTTTCAAAAAGTTGAAGACAAATCAAAGTGGAAGAAAAAGTTGAATATAAATTATTATCCTACAAGATTCCTTTCAAGAATTGAAGAAAATTTCAAATCTAGAGTTCAAGAATTCAAAGTGTAATTTAGCGGGAGATAAATCAGATTCAAGAAAGTTTGAAAAAAAAAAAAACATTGTATTCTTAAATTTTCAAATTTCAATCTTGTAATATTAATTTTTATATTTTAATAAAATTATTTCTTCGTTTCAACATTTAGTTATTTTCCTCTATCACTATATCTCCTGGGCTTATGTATTCTTAAATTTTCTTAAGTTTTCAAATTTCAATCTTGTATTTCAAATTTTTATTTGAATTTTGTAATATTAATTTTTATATTTGAATAAAATTATTTCTTCATTTCAATATTTGTTTATTTTCCTCTATCACTATATTTCCTGAGCCTATTTTATATATCATAAAAGTAATCAATTATTAAGTCCCATATTTATTAAGACAAGAATTTAAAGAATATCGAAATTTCAAGCAAAATCATTGAAATCATTAAGATTTAATTTGAAGGATATAAGATCATCATTTTGCACATATAAATTGAAGTATAGAGACCATTCTGAAACGTGGGTAAAAAGTTTGGGGACTAATTTAAAATGGCTAACAACTAAGAGGCTCTACGTCAGCAAACTATTTGAAGCGTATGAAACTCCGTCATTTTAAAGTTCAAAGACAATTTGAAAACAAATTGAAGTCTACGGACCGTTTTGTAACACTGATCGAAGTTTGGAGACAGGATGTCTTTTACCCATAATCATTGGCAACGTATTGTTAAGTCGAAAGCTTAAATTCTAACAAAGATATTATAAAACCTAATTATAAGTTATTGTAACACCTGTGTTTGCGAACTAATCAAGTTTTTCTTATAAAAAATAAATTAAATGAGAATTGGGTTTATAAGAGTGACTATGTATATTGTTAGGTTTAAAACTTTAATGCTAACAAAAACGTTGGAAACCCTATCTTTGGATATTACAACACGTGTTTGATTAAGATCCATTCAAGTTTTTTATTATAAATAAATCTATTTGATAGTTATTAGTTTTTGAAAAAATTTGTTTTGAATAGTAATTTTTTGGAAAATGTGCAGTTAAAAAGTAAGAAAAGATTTTTAAGTTTACGTGTAAAATTTTTTATCGTATGGATGTATAATTGAAAATGAATGTGAAAATTAAAGAATTTTGTTTCAAAGGTTGGCAGAATCGATGACATTGACCACTTCTCCATCCTCTCAATCGATCGAAAAAGGCACCACTCTGGTGCTTCTCTCGAGAAACGCACCACACTGCGAAATAGCATGAAATTCTGCTTGAAGGTGTGGAAAATCATAATTTTGCTCCGATCGATTCTGGCTAGATCCCCTCAACAACTTTTGACTTGAATATTCATCAAGCTAACTCGAGTTCATTTTCACCATCGATTTTCCCATATAAGGGCTGACAATGCTCAATCAAGATCGAAAGACTTATGATACTGTGGTTTTTGGCAGTCTGAGCCTATCTCACATTGAGAAGAGTGCACAAAAGCCATTTGCATCAATCCTACAGGTTCCGAATGACTCTTCTGCAGCTAGGTTTGCTTCCAAAGAACCCTTTATTCATTTTGATAAACATTTTAAGTTTAAGGACAATGTAAAAATTTTAAAGTCTCAAACACGTAATTATTGGCATGCGATGCTCACTATTCGACCACTCTTCGATTGATCTAAAGTATGAAATGAAATTTCATTATTTTAGCATGATTATGAGTTCTCTTATGAAACGTACAAGCATGTTTACTTCGCATAATTTATTAGTTGAATTTTTTTCCGACATTTTATATGAATTGTTTATCAGAGATTAGAATAAAATAGTTTTGTTGCTAACAAACATAATTCAATTTATATATGTTTGTGCATGGTTATAACTTGACAACAACTAGGATGATTATGAATAGCTCAACATATATCATGCTTAAATGGCTATCGGGAACTATATAAATTATGAAGTGAGATAGAAGTGAACATGGACGGAGTCATGTACTGTCCAGTGTGGGCAAATGCCCACACTGGACTTTTGGCCCAAGCCCATGGTCAATCCAATTTTTATCCCCCCACCCCCCATTCCCTCGCCCCCACCTTTTTTTTGAAGTATGTTTTTCATTTATTTATTGTTCAGCCTATACACTAATTTACCCCAATTCCAAGTCCATGGCGACATTTTCTCACTCTTTCCCCTCAGCAAGAAATTTTTTTTTTTTTAATTTGCCCTTGTTTTGAAATATTTTCAAAGTTCATTTCTTTCCTAAAACCCACATTTTCTTGGGCCCTCAAATTTGCAACAAAAACTTTCTTGATAATGTGATTTTTCTATTTAATATTAGGGATTTTGATTATGTAAATGTTGAATATTGGTAATATTTGTGATGGATTCTTGAAATTTTGATTTCTGTCAATTAGTGATGATTTTATGGTGTTCTATCAATTTGTAAAAAATAGTAGTTCTTTTCTTATTAATTAGTATTTAATTGTCATTTGTAGTTTATTTTAGTGTGAAGTGTTAATGTAGAGATTCTTTAAAAGAAAATATTTCGTAGAAAATGTTGATGTGGAGATATCGAATAAGATAGATTTTGATGTTGCACAACTTGCTACAAATCCTAGAATAAGGAAGAAGATGATTATCTTATTAGTGTTGTCTCTATGTTATTTTTAGTATTATCGTAATATCATTAAATCCATAATCGAAAAATTCGACCTTGATTAAATTTTGTCCGCACTGAACAAAATTCTTAGCTTCGCCCGTGGGAGCGAATATTTGTTGAGCATGTTGAAGATTTTATATTTAAGTAGGAACGAGTAGGATCTTTCAAATATAATGAGGGGACAATCCTCTTTACATACCTTCTTATAAGCAATATACGGTCTCAGTGGAGAAACATGGCCTATTTCATAAGGAATATGGATTATAGGCTATATTTATGAGAAGAATGGGATATAATTGATTTTAGGGAATAGCGTGAGGATATTATAATCTTATGAAACCATAAACAACGAGAGCCACAGCCAGAATTTGAGCCTAAACTTGAACTTGAACTCGAGCTAGAGTTAGAGTCAGAGGAGGAGCCTGATTATGACCAAGTGGAGGAGCCTATGAGGACCCAGAGGAAGAAATCGAACCAGAGCTGGAAGAGGACCCCGAGCAACAATTCAAGCCAGAAAAACTTCATTGATTTGGTTAAGTCATGCATTACTTCGGATGATAAGACTCCATCAAAGAAGATTCTTAAGACTCATAAAGATTAGCAATTTTTTATCCCAAAAAATTAATTTTTCCCTTTGGATTAGCCTTCGTTTGGTAGCAATTTTTCGCCTCAAAAAATCAAATTTTGACCATTTTTCACTATTTCAACAGTCATTTTTTATTTCGTCACTCACAGGTAGACCCACTTTTCTCTTTAACGATCAAAAAATCGATTCTTATAATCACTATCGAACAGCCCTAGAAATAGATATTATTTACTTATTTAAGAAAATTTTATTTTATTTTTTTGGAAATAATATACTAAATGTAAAGATTTGAAAATTTTAATGTTTTCACCATTATTATTATTATTATTATTATTATTATTATTATTATTATTATTATTATTATTATTATTATTATTATGTGTTTTATGCAATATTTCTAAAATAAAAATTTAACCCCTGTTTTGCCCCTATTATTTCAAATTTTAATTGACGAAATAGTATTTCTTTTGGAAGATGGGTGGTTGAAAAAGTGGAAAAAGTTTTCAATTTATGTGTAATATTATTTTATAGTAGATTGTGTAGTTGAAAATAAGAGAGAGAAAACATAAAAATTAAAGTAATGGGGGCCAAGAGGGAGCTTATTTATGTTAAGAAAATATTGAGACAACAACAAAATATATTATGGCCATCAAGGATTTGTTGAAGAATGTACAAGATCTGGGTAGACAACAAGCACAGGTTGTCTCCCAGAATGTATATGCTAACAACACCAGCTCATTTGTTGAATATTTCCGTTGCTACAAATCCCCAATGTTCGATTGCAAAGCAGATTTATTGGCAACTGAATAATGGATAAGAGGAATGGAGCGAATCTTCAAACATCTCTCATGCAATGATGCTCAGAAAGTATTATGTATAGAGTTCATGTTGGTTGATGCAGGAGGCCATTGGTGGGAGTCTGTCTCGTGCACTTGAGCTGAAATACAATAATGTGCTTTGACTTGGACACAATTCAAATAAAAATGGAAAAATACTTTCCACAAGCCTTGAAAGATCAAAAGGAGGCAAAGTTTCTTCAACTTAAACAGGGGAAAATGAAGCTTGAGGAATACGATAGACAATTCAAACAACTCTCTAGGTATGCACCACACCTAATAGACATAGAGGCAAAGAAGTAAAGAGGTTCGAACTAAGACTTCGTCCTGAGATTGGGGGAATGATGGCATCCCACCGATTCACCACCTATAGTCGGGTTTTGCGAACTGCCCAGACAATCTCAAACAGATTAGAGATTGACCAAACTTTTTAGCTAGGTACTGAGCCTTTAAAAAAGCGAAAATGGAATGGATCCAACAAAGAGAAATGAGAAGGACAGGACAAGAAAGTTAACATCCGATCAAATTTTGGACATGACGTTTCGTTCTATTTAAAGTGCAACATGATGCATAGGGATGAATGTCTGTTTGGAAAACGTGTGTGCTATCGATACAGCAAAATAAATCATATTTCTAAAAACTGTAAACAAGACCCCTCAAAGAAAGATGATGAACAAAAAAAGAGAGGGAATGCTAGAATTTTTGCTTTAACTCAAAATTTGGCAACTGGGGACCCAAGCACATATAAGTTCGAGTACGAAATTCTTTTCGAGAGTGGAGATTGTAAAAGCTCCAAAAAAAATCTAGAATAAAATTAGTTTACATTAGATAGTGGAATTTATTTTATTTTATTTTATTTTTTTAAGTTGAGGAACTAAAGTGGAATAGTATTAATTTTCATGTGAAATGGGTCAAATAATTGGATCTTAATAGAGCAAGTTTTAGTATACCTATACTAGACTCGCTAGATAGCACATATTAAATGACTCATCATGGATTTGAAAAAAAAGTTAATTTAGATACATTAAACCTTAGATATTGATGTGTAAAGAAATTGTTATTTTTTAATATTTTATTAAATTGGAGATAGCCACGCGTGCTTTGGATGAATTCAATCAAAATTCTTATATAAACTAGGGGTGGGCGCGGGTCGGTTCGGTTCGATTCTCTTTAGAACCGAACCAAACCAAAATTTTCGGGTATCTAGTAAATGGAACCATCGGGTCCAAATATAATTATGGAACCGTTCGGCTTCGGTTTCGTTCGGTTCGGTTCGGTTCGGTTCGGTTCTGTACTATAATTAAATTTTTTACATTTATAACAACATTATATAAATACAACTAATGATACATTCAATGGTTTTGGAATGCCATAAACTAGTAAACTACCTTATTCAAATGATCGCTACGATCAAAGATTCGGTCAACGGAGGTCACAGCTTCGATTGGAAGTCACAGTATCGGCCGACGATTGTATAGATTTTGAAATGTCAGCGAGGCTGCGATAGTGAGTGCGAGAGTCGAGACAACGTTATGCACTTTAGTGTAAATATTTAGAGTTATTTAGTTGATTGGATCTTGTTGGGCTAAGAAATAAAACAATAAAATGGGTAATGGGGCAAAAAATTAAAAAATTAGAAATGAAACAAATTATTGGGCCAAAAATTTGGATTTAGAAATTGTTAATTTGTTAAGAAATAATTAAAATTAAAATAATTTGATTTACTCAATATAAAAAAATAGAAAGATTCGGTTCTTATTCGGTTCTTGGTCTAGAACCGAGAACCGAACCGTACCCATCGGTTCTCAATTCAGATATCCGTTCGGGTATTTAATTTGACAAGACCCGTCGGGTTTGGTTCAATTCGATCGGTTCGGTTCGAGAGATTTGTCCAACCCTAATATAAACTACTAAATAGATACATTCCCGTTTTGCAGTAGGATGGATACGTAAAGTCAAATCATATCACACTTTACTTATAGAACCCGACTATTCCATCCTTTTGCAGCCAAGTGTAACAACTGCTTTACTATATGACTAGAAACTATGTATTTAAATACAATACAAATTCTATTACTTTGAATTCATACATCATTTCTGCGCGTGTCATATTAGGATTGGTTAGAAGCATAATCATGATAATAACATAACCTATAAATTGAAACCTATTTCCTGTCCAATCTCTACTCATGACCCCAGTTCTAATTGTACCAAAACTCAATTTCTTTTAGTTATAAATACCGGATAAAATTGCCATCATTCACCACTAAAAAAATTTATACACACAGTGGAGACAGAAAAAAGAGGTCTTACGTTAAACGGTCAAGAATTTACATCTTATCTCAAAACTTCTTTTGATTTGTAAAGGTAAGATATTTTTGTGTATGTGATTTGTTTTCGTATATTTTTAAATTTAATTATATATGCATGAATTGTCAGTGGATCTTTCGGTTCTTTATAAAGAGATATGAAATTTTTCGAGAATTGAATATGATCTAAGATGGGTGTGTTTCTTGGTTACCAATACACTCCATAAGAGAAGAATGGTATGAAGTGTAAATTTTATTTTTATATAATTGGGTAAGAAAACTGCATGTAACTTACTGCATTTTAAATACCCATTCTTACAAAAATTTCATAGGTTAGTTTGTGTTGATTGGATTTGTGGAAGAATGGTAATGTGAGCTGCCAGTGGATTGAAGAAAAATGAATATTATGTTTTTTTTTAATTCTTTAATTTATTAGTTTAGTTTGATTAAAGACCTGCTATTTAGTTAATTAGCTGATTATTTTTTTATATACAATTTTCATATTTTAGTTTAAATTTATGAATGTCTCAATTATTTTATTTTAAGGAAATTTAATTTTATCGTTCCCCATTTAATATAAAGAGAAGTAAGTTTTTTGTAACACTCCATGATTTATGAAAATTCGAGGTAGGGTTGAACAACTAAACCGTTAAACCGTAAAATCGAAACAAAATGGTTGGTTTGATTCCAAGTGGATCTGTCAACGTTTTGGTTTTCAACCAAATCAAATCGCTTCAAAGTGGTTTGATTTATGTTTCAATCTCTGAAGACCGTTTCAAACCGTCAAACCATTTACCAAAAAAATCTGAAAATAAATTAGTCTAAATTTTATTTAACTCAATTAAAACTTAACACATTTTAGTTAAAAAAATACGTTTATATTAAACATAAACTCAATTCGACAATTATACATCTCAATTAATTAATTAATCATATCCAAATGTTCATGAGTTATCAAAATTGTGAATGTAAAACTCTCAAATTGGGTAAAGTGTTGAACAACTAATACTAAACCACATTTATTGATTCTCCATTACAATTGAGTAGACAATAAAATCTAGATTTTAATTCAAACGTGCACATTTCATTTTCTTCTAATAATTTTCTCAAATTTTGTTCAAATTCAAGTCAGATTACCAATTTATTTTTTTTGGTAATTACTTTTATATTTTTATTGGTAATTATGTTGATTTGTTTTAATAATTATCAGTTTGTCGGTCTTCCTTAAAGTAATTCACCAATATTTAGATTTAGTAGAAATTTTGAATGATTCACAAAAAGTCATAGTAGATAGGTACTATTGTATTTGAATTTTTTTATTCAATTTATTTAATATTATTTAACTATAATCAATAAATTTATGTAATATATTTTATATTTATGAAGAAAATGAATCATGTGTTACACTTGCAATGAACGCCATTGGTATCGACTAAGAGTTTAAAATATTTATATCATGTTGTTGCATTATAATGATTATAATTATATAACTTTGATTTGTAATTTTTTTAATAATACAATTTATATTTTAACATGAAATTTTAGAGTAATATTTATGATTTAATTTATTTGATATATATTATTTTTTTTTGTTAAACAGTGGTTTTAAATTGAACCAAACCGAAAAAATGGTTTGGATTTGCTTGGTTTAGAAATCGAAGTAGTTTGATTTAGTTTGGAAAAATTTCAAAACTCTTTAAATGGTTTGGTTTGAAAATTTGTCTCAAACCATCCAAACCGAACCATGTTCACCCTAATTTGAGGTGTTACAATTCTCTTGTGAAAATTGTTAAGAATCAATATCCTAACTAATTATTCCTTGATTCTCTCTTGATTTTCTGTATTTGATTTTCTATAATTTCCTTAAATAAAAGTATTAAAGGTTGAACTCCAACCTAGAGGACCCCCACCGCACTGCCTCTGGAGTATCATGAGAAAGGTAAATCGCAGAATGTACTTGAGCAGACCAGGGAACAAGAGTTTGTATGTACACTAGTGTCTACAAAAAGTCCAATTCCATATCCCAGGAATCGAACAGTCACACTGCGACTGTCAACAAGACTGAGACTACCTCACTCCTATCCTTTGTATCACTGAAATATGCCCCGGGGGCCCTTAAATAAAAGTATTAGTTATAAGGAAAGTTGCCATTGTTATATAGATTTGTTCTCTTCCTCTTGTATAAAATACCTATTGTACATCAATTCAAATCAATAAAATATACTCAATTTTTCTCCAACTGGGACAAGATTTGTTTCAAATGGCATCACATCAAAATTTAATTATCAAACGAACCGAAAAAAAAAAAAAAAAAAAAAGAATTCGTCCCATCTGAATATTATTATCCAACTACTTAATGGTAAAATTTAAGATAAATAAATAATTTGATTCTGGAACGTGCACTTTTCCAATCAGGATTCCCTCTAAATAGGCCAACTTACACTACTCCAAAGTGTACCTAAATCTTCATTTATGAATATGGATATCAAAATCAACTTCCTGATGATTACTAGAGCCAGTGGGTTCTTGAATATCCCTGTTAAAAGTTGATGATTGCAATGGAACGTGTACATTTCCAACTGATACAGCAATTTTTCCTAACATACAATGAAAATTAGACCAATGTAATAGATTTGTATTTATCTTGAATTTCTATATACATGTCTATTCTATGAAAACATGTTATGCATAGTGTTCAAATGATACATCATCAAAATTAAATGATCAACCAAAAAATATAAAATAAACAGGTCCCATTTGAATATTATTATCCAACTACCCCATGGTGTAAAATGTATGACAAAGAAGCAGTTTCATTATTGCATGCGTCCTTTACTGATCAGAATTTCCTACAAATAGGCTAACTTACACTACTCTGAAGTGCACCGAAATCTTCATTTTTAGCAATGGATGCCCAAAACAACTTACTGATCATTACTAGCCCCGACGAATCTCCAGTCAATGGTCAGGTAGGCAATTACACCCAAAGCAAGATCACGCGCTCTGATTTTCCCCCTGGTTTTGCATTTGGTGCTGCGACTTCAGCTTATCAGGTATATGTGCCACATACATATTTGTTTGCTAAGTGTATGAGTATTTGAGTTCTAATATAATGACTCAAAACACTTGTTATACTCTCGTGATTTCATTTATAGAAGAACAAGTACTCTTGTAATTTGCTTCTGTTCTCACTTTTGCATAATTTTTTTTTCTGGGTCTTATAATTATGCAGATTGAAGGTGGATGGAATGCAGGAGGTAAAGGCCTGAGTAATTGGGATGTTTTCACACAGAAACAACCTGGTATCTTCCCGTTTTTCAATCTTCTCGTGTGTTTATATATAATATAAGACACAAAATCACGTATATCTGTGTTTTACATGTCAATTTATTGGATTGGCAGGTGGTATTTCCGACGGTAGCAATGGCTGTGTTGCCATTGATCACTATAATATGTTCCGGGTAAACTTCCCACAATTTTCGTTATGGTGTTACGCTTGGCACATTGGATTAAATTAAATGACAAAAAAAAGTATATGAAACTAAATTCTATTGTCTATCGCTGCAGACAAGTTTAATGAATTAAACCTTTTTCGTTGTCTCCACTAAAACCTATTGTCACTTTGTACTGAACATGGACACAAATGTTATAAAGAAATTAAATACAATTCTAATCTTACCTTCATTTTGCTTAATTTAAATGAAAAGTTTCTTACTTGTTAATTTCCTATTTCCATTTACTCATAAAACTACACAAGATGATTTTTTCTACTCTAGAACATTTCCATTCATGTTTTATTGATCATATTGAATAATTTGCAGGATGATGTGGCATTGATGAAGAAAATGGGTTTCAATTCATACAGATTTTCGATTGCATGGACTAGAATCTTACCAGGCACGTTAGTTCAAACTTAGAAAGATAAAACTTGTGCATCATATTGTGATGTTCTATTATATGCAAATCAAAGTATTATTTCAACTTTCATTCCATCTTGTTGTATTAGGAGGGAGATTATGTACTGGTGTATCCAAAGAAGGAATCCAATTCTACAATGATCTCATTGATGCACTCTTGGCTGCAGGTTTCGAGTTAACTACATAATTCTTGTATTTATTGTTTCTTTAACACATTATACTTGCATAATTCACAATTTGAATTACATTTCTACATTCGATATATATGCTTGTCTGCAATCATTTTCATTTTACATGTAAATATACTGAAGATATTATTAATTTTCTCACATTATTTCAATTTCATTTTTTGTGCAGGCATTGAGCCATACGCAACTATCTTTCATTGGGATGTTCCCCAATGTTTGGAAGATGAGTATGGTGGTTTCCTAAGTGATAAAATTGTGTAAGTAACTCAATCTTGCATCACATGGCACAATTACTGTTAAGATATTTAAGAAACTTACAGAGTGAATCTATTATTTACCCTAACATTAGTGAAGAGAAAAGACGACATTTTTATTTAAAGAAAAAATAGATTGCAGTTTTACGACAACAGTGGACTATCTTTTATAAAGATTAAACTACCAGCTTAACAATTTTTACCACATTTTTTGATATATCGTGCCATTTTGTGTTTCTATAATATAGGAAGGATTTTTGTGAATTTGCTGGTGTTTGCTTCTGGGAATTCGGTGATCGAGTGAAACATTGGATCACACTGAATGAGCCTTGGTCCTTTAGTTTTTCTGGATATGCAATTGGCACTTTCCCCCCTCATCGTGGTAAAGCTCCAACTACTACAGGAGAGGCTAAAAAGCATTCCATTCTTCACAGATGTGCAGTCAGATCTCAAATTGCTCGCAAGTATGGAGATCCCGGGAGAGAACCATATATTGTTGCACACCATTTGATCCTTTCTCATGCTTATGCGGTGGATATATATAGGAGAAAATATCAGGTTTCCACATAATAATTTCATCAGTAATTTTAAGCATATATACATGTTTATATAATACTTTTAAATATATAGTTTACACAAAGATACTTTTGTACGTACAGGAAAGTCAAGGAGGTACGATAGGGATGACAAATTGCATTCAGTGGTATGAGCCTCTTACTGACTCTCAAGAAGATCAAGATGCTGCTACTAGGGGGAATGATTTTATGCTTGGATGGTAAATATCTTGACAGCAATCATCCAAATTACTTAGTAATTTATCGTTGCACCTTTTTTATGATTTTCATGCTGATTGTATTGAATGACTGTATCTAAAAGTTTAAACAATTAGAGAGTGCGGATATGTTTTTTTTTTTTTTTTTAATATTCAACAAACACAAATTAAATAATTCTCAATTTTCTTTCTCAATTTTTGTCTTTTTGAAGGTTTGTAGAACCGTTAGTAACTGGAGACTACCCAGAAAGTATGATAAAAAATGTAGGTGACCGTCTTCCAAAATTTACAGAAAAAGAGGAGAAGCTAGTGAAAGGATCCTATGACTTTTTAGGTATAAACTATTACACGGCTACTTATGCCTCCAATGATACAACAAAGCCAACAACTGAAAGTTATCTCACCGATTCACATGTTGTGCCTTCAAGTAAGTATTAAGACCTTTTTGTGTAGACTTGTAAGGTTTATCTTCACAAGTTAATTAGACAATATATGGAACATGATACTAATTACTCCTGTTCCCTTTTTAGCTGAACGTAATAAGGTGCCAATTGGTGCGAAGGTATGCCTTTAACTCTTGGCCTTTCCTCCAAAAAAAGAAAACGAAAAAAAGATTGGATTATATTCTAAAAGCTTGCAGGAGTACAACTTCAACAATTTATAGAAATGCATTGTCGTGTCTAATATAATGGCCACGAAGAATTACAATACTTCCTATGGCGTAATTTGTTGCTTGTTAAGCTAATAATATATAAAGTAAATAGAATCTTCTTCTTTTGTTTAGGCTGGTTCTGATTGGTTGTACATAGTTCCATGGGGAATTTACAAGCTCATGGTGGATATGAAGAAAAGATATAACGATCCGATCATTTATATTACGGAGAATGGTAAGTACTTGTGTAATTTATTAATATACCAATTACAATTATATAAAAAGGTATGTACAAATTTAATTTGGCGGAAATAATTCTTCACGATTCGTGTAGGGGTGGATGAAGTGAACGATAAGTCCGTAAATTGTACACAGGCTCTGTCAGATGAGATAAGGATTCACTATCACCAAGAACATCTTTGCCAGCTCAAGAAAGCAATATAGTACTGAATAATTTAATTCGTTGTCCAAATTAATTAATTATGAATGTATCCACTACATTTTGTTAACTCAATTCATGCATGATTTTGCTTTTCCTTTTCAGCGGCACAAATGGAAAAGATGGAGTAAAGGTGAAGGGTTACTTCATATGGTCTTTGTTTGATAATTTTGAATGGGCCGCGGGATATAGTGTCAGATTTGGTATTATTTATGTACACTACGATAATGGCCGTTATACAAGGTTGCCAAAGAACTCAGCTGTATGGTGGAGGAATTTCCTCAGCAAGAAGGCTGATATTCCCTCAGAGAAAGAAGCTGAAAAACCTGAAGAACGTCGTAAAAGGCTTAGAAGCAACTAATTAAGCTTATAAAAATTAGTGCGTCCTTGTTGAATAATGCATTGTTGCAACTGTTGCCTTTAGTTTGTTTCCTTCTTGTCTTTTTTGTGTTTCAACTTGCACTGTTGTGTTCAAATAAAAGGAGCTGGCCAATGAGGTTTCAAGCTAAACTCTCGTGTTGATTGTCTTCATCTGTGAAATAAAAAATTTGGGACTGCCGTGTTCCAGTTCTATTTAGTGTATATATCTGTTCTTCCCGTTCTCTTTAATTTCATGAAATATGTGTTATGCCTGATGGCTCTAAAGGGACAGCGAAAAAACTGTAAAACGAATAAAATAAACTACAGATTGCCCTCCTAATTTAATTCAATTCTAGACTGGAAAAATCCTTTGGATATTATGTTGTTAAACTATCATATTAATCATCATCATCGCTGTCAATGTTCCCGTATGGCTTGTAATGCAACTAATGCAAAACTTCTAAAAAGATGGTGAAGTCATCAATATATAGATTCGCTTCCCAACAATAAATTAGATTATTACCTAAATATGGCTTTACGTTCTTATTACCATTTCCTCAGATGATCCCTCTGAATTATGTAATATTTAAGTGTTTTTTTTTTTTTTTTTGGCTGAAGTTACGGCTTGTTTGTTTTTGTTTCAATCCAAACCATTGTCGAGTTCATTTAAATGATGTCCATTTGGCACAAGAAAGGTGGATTTTGGTGTGGCTTGATGTCATTCTTGATATCTATAATTAATGAATGGAATATTTTGATAGAAATCATCATCAAGGATGATATATGTTAATTAGTGAAAGTATAAAATAAGTAAAAAGTTAAGGATATAAATACTACAATAAGCAAAGTTTGAGGGTCTTAAATGCAATTAAAATATGGTATAGCAAATAAAAAGTATAGTGCCACCCATTAAAAAAAACACAAAAATGTTCAACTTCTTCATCAAACAACCACGATAAACACCGTCAAACCCGCACCTTTGGCATATCGTCCAATATTATTATGCAATAATACCAAAACAATAATTGAACAAGGAATTCATCCAAGACACAAAAGATCAATCAACCATTATTTCAACACTATAAGATGGTAACACCAATCACCAAGACAACAAATATATAATAGTTGGAATCAAAGCCTAGAATCAGATCATGAACAAGTTGAATTGCAATAAAGTGAAGGCAATATTGGTTGGGATTTTAGTGTGTTTGATTTTTTATTTTTTGCTTTTATATAAATAGAATAGATAGATTGAAATTGATTAGGACCAATTGGGGACCACGACGGTGGTTAGGGATTGCTCATGAATGGTGCGTCGATGAAGGAGGTGATGGTTGAAGAATTAGGTAGTTTGGGAGGGTAACACGATGAACATTTTTTTTTTCGTTTTTAAAATTTATTAAAAAGAAAAAATGAAAAAAAAGAAAAGAAAAGAAAACCCATCCTTCCTCCAAATGAAATTCAAACTCTGGTCATATTCTAGTAAGATATTATCATTCTCAACTTGAGATAGACCTTAATTTCTTTTTCAAAAAAAAAAAAAAAAAAAAACAGTCTAAATCGTATGTATTTCATATCTTTATCAAATTTTAACCGTAATATCGACTTTATATCTTCATTTAACGACAATTTTAAAACAAAAAAAATGGTTATTAATTTATAAAAAGATTGAGAATGGAATTGTTGAGAAATAAAAGTGGGAAAAAAAGGATATAAAGGTTAGGATTCGAGGACATAATTTACTCCAAATATTTTCCAGCTGCTATTGGTAATACACGGCTTTCGTTATGTATACATCATTTCCTTTCTTATAAAGACTTTAAACAGTTGAATCCTCCATTGATTTAACCTTTTTTTCTGCTTAAATACTGGTTAGACCAAAGAGAAAGTTAGAGGAATCACGTTTTTAAGTATTTGCCAATATTCCCATTAATTGTGGTAATGTATTTCTATTTTAATTTTTGAAATTTTTACCATTTTTATGTTATTTCGAGAGAGAAACACTTAATTTTTCCATTCTTTTGTGAGAGGTCACTGGAGAAGTCAAAGGGATAAACCTTTTTTCATTTTTTTTCTCTTTTTCTCTGAAACCCATCCGACCTCTTTAACCTACAATGGCAGCAGCCAAGTTACCATTGAGATACTGTCCAGGATATGTAAAATCCCTTATGCAGTTTAATTACATTTCACAGTCGTTCTTCTAATCTTTAATTTCTCAAGATTCTCACTTCAAATAGAAACATGAGAATCAATCAAACTTGACAAGGGCGGTTTTTTTATCTCAAAGATAAACCAAAATATATGTGTTCATGCTCTCTTTCAACTTTTTCCTCAGATGATCATCAGGACGTGATAAAACTCGATATTCCATTTAAAAGAGCCAATTTTTGGTAATGGAAAATTCACAGTTCTTGTGATGGCTTCTTTCGCATTATGAATGTTACAAATGGTGTGTTCATATGGAACCCTTCGACTGGAGAATTCTTCCAGATTGTCCTATTGCTACCCCAAGATTCATTATTTAGGACGAAATCTTGGACGAAAAGCTTTATATTCCTTACAGTGAGTGGTAAAGGAAAAACGAGTTCTCGTTTACAACGTAGGAAGAATAGTATCGAAGACTGTTGCTTATGGCAAGATTTTGGAAGCACATATCTGGATGGAGACTGTTACTTCACCTCCACTTGTCCCAGATGGATCAATTTCTGTAGCACATCAATTGATTTTCTTGTGAAATTGACTACCATAATGCGTCTCTTCATTCTCCACATTTGGGAGCGAAGCGAACTATGGGTATTGTGGGGCCCAACGAACGTAAAATTGCCTTATTGTAAGTGGTAAAATGAAGAACCTATCACTAAAATTCTCCTAGAGGTGGATAAAGCTAAAAGGAGCAAATAATCTGAAGAAACAAGTGATGATAGTGGATATAAATCATAGGTATACTAAAAAATGTAGTAAACATATAAAGTTTTACATAAATCAATATTAATTAAAGAATGAACAGTGTATCAGGGGATTGTATGTCAACTTTATGTATAAAAAGGGGTTTCCCAACTCGGAAACTCACCAAATTAAGAAAAAGAGTTCGGAATAATCAGTGTGCTTATAATTAATAAAGATGTGAATTAAGTTTTCGTGTTTGGTTAGTGATTACGGTGCTTTCGGTACTAAATGGGAGCCAATGATTTCAAGGTTTCCCTTAGTGTGAAAATTCTAACACGAGAATTGGAGGAGTATTAGGTCAAACTAGTAGACAGAAAATATGTGACAGAAGTAGAATGTAGAAATTTCTTCGTGCGTCTGACATTCAATCAATCAACCTCTAGAAAATCTAGTATCGGAAATTTCCAATAAATCAATTAGACAATAAGAAAGTACAACGAATTTTATAACTTTGAGTTTGAGGAAATGTCTATAATTAAAAATGAACTGCCTAACGTAGCAACTCCACCTAGCACCCTAAATTGGAGTTTTTATAAAAAAAAATTGTACATGTTTTAAAGGATATTTGGATGGATTCGACACAGACTCCTGCATGAAATGGCACTGAGACCGGATCAATCGTGTATTTCTTGTTTGGGAGTAATACAAGTCTGAGTATAGAAAAGGCAACAATAGTCGTGGCCCTTAGAAGAGTAGCAACCAATTTCTTGTGGGTTTTCTTTTAAGTATTTTTTGGTGACTAGAATTACGACAAGTTCATTTTTGGTTCAACTCGGACCCTTATCAATTTGAGATAGACCTTAATTTCTTTTTTTTTTTTTTNCGTATGTATTTCATATCTTTATCAAATTTTAACCGTAATATCGACTTTATATCTTCATTTAACGACAATTTTAAAACAAAAAATGGTCATTAATTTATAAAAAGATTGAGAATGGAATTGTCGAGAAATAAAAGTGGGAAAAAAGGATATAAAGGTTAGGATTCGAGGACGTAATTTACTCCAAATATTTTCCAGCTACTTTTGGTGACACACGGCTTTCGCTATGTGTACATCATTTCCTTTCTTATGAAGACATTAAAAACTTTAATACTCAGTTGATTTAACCTTTTTTATGCTTAAATACTGGTTAGATCAAAGAGAAAGTTAGAGGAATCACGTTTTTAAGTATTTGCCTATATTCCCATTAATTGTGGTAATGTATTTCTATTTTAATTTTTGGAATTTTTACCATTTTTATGTTATTTCGAGAGAGAAACACTTAGGGTGCGGTTGGTTTGCCGTTTTCGGGCCATTTTCTGTTTTTCATTTTCGAAAACGCAGAAAACGTGTTTGGTCCGTCAAAACGAGTTAAAATTTATAACTGAAAACGCAAAACGACTTTTTAGTGTTTTGAGCGTTTTCAATTATAAATTGTCAAAACGCTCAAAACGCGGAAAACGGGCTATTTTCGAGGAAAACTAAAAATCGTTTTGAAAATAAAAATGGAAAATGAAAATGCAAACCAATCGCTACCTTATTTTTTCCATTCTTTTGTGAGAGGTCAAAGGCATAAACCTTTTTTCATTTTTTTTTTCTCTGAAACCCATCCGACCTCTTTAACCTACAATGACAGCAACCAAGTTACCATTGAGATACTGTCTAGGTTTCGGTAAAATCCCTTATGCAGTTTAAATACATTTCACAGTAGTTCTTCTAATCTATAATTTCTCAAGATTTAGAAACATGAGAATCAATCAAACTTGACAAGGGCGGTATTTTTTTATCTCAAAGATAAACCAAAATATATGTGTTCATGCTCTCTTTCAACTTTTTCCTCAGATGATAATTAGGATGTGATAAAACTTGATATTCCATTTAAAGGAGCCAATTTTTGGTAATGGAAAATTCACAGTTCTTGTGATGGCTTCTTTTGCATTACGAATGTTACAAATGGTGTGCTCATATGGAACCCTTCGACTGGAGAATTGAATAGCTTCCAGATTGTCCTATTGCTAAGCCAAGATTCATTATTTAGGATGGAATCTGTAAGTATTATGCCTTAGGTCCAATCAACTTTGGATATAAATACTTTTGATATATAATTAACGCAATTTAATGATAGATCTATTATTTAATTAATAGACAATTAAATAAATAATAGAGTCGGTAGATTCAAATCTTCGTAATTTGTTAATCACAAGGAGTTGTGATTGTGAGATACAAACTACATCTGATTGAATCTTAAATCGTTCGTGGTCGTAAGTAATAACGAGATACGGATATCGTTATTACGGATAGACTATCATGTGTGGCATTTCTTACTTATGAAGTAAGTAGCTAATCTCACAAGCTAAAGTGTGGTGACACCTAAATGAACACGTGGATGTTTTGTTATAGAACAAAACATTGGAGACCCGTTGAGAGATTCCACTTGGATAACTATCTGAGTGTCAGTGATTAATCTCTAACGTTCGACAGTATGATTGGTCCTTTTGACTTGAGGTCGTCATAGTACCTTATATGAGGATGGTCATACTTTGACGGTGTTGAATGTTGCTCTGCCAAGGGCTGCTAATACGGCATCGTTCGGGTATGTCAATAATCATATGAAGGTTGTGAATGACCAATAGAGGATTCGTCACTCTTAGATAGTAAGAGATTATGATCTGCGTTTCATTCAATTAAGTCGATAACGAAATCCTTGACCAAAGTGTACTCATAAGTCGAAAAATGAGTTTTCGATTTATATTGACTTAATAGTGGAGTGAAAGATATGATCGATATTCGAGATTGATACACTTTCATATCTTATAATTGATCGGATCATATTGACGAAGGGATTATAGTTTTAAAGTAAACGAACGAGTTTAGTTTTGTCATACCACATGACATTTCCCGTCACATGTATTGCCCTGACACATTGCTAGATGTCAATTTGGGACAGCAAGTGTGAATTGATGATAAATTAAAAGAGTGTTTTAATTTATTAATTTTGATTAGATCAAAATAATATTTCACGTCGTTAGGTATCGTGATCGGGAACCTGATGGGTCGCACACAAAAGAGAATTGGAAGATTGCAATTTGTCAATTAATTATTTAACAATCGTTAGATAAATTAATTAATTGGTTTGGTTATTTATGGGCCCGAATTAATTAATTGGATTAATTAATTCACGGACCGGATTTAATTAAATGGATTAATTAAATATTGGACCGGACCAAGCTAGGCTCGTTTGGGCTTATATAAATACATGGCTAGGGTTTTCAATCCATACGTTTTTCTCATAATTATTCTTGCTAGCACAAGAGGAGAAAACCCTAGTAGCTGCAATCTTGTTCTCTGTGTGGATCACCATTGAAGGCTGGACAATTGGACAGCTGTGGGTGGCGAATCAAGATTGCTGGAACGAAAAGAATAGCAAAGAAGTTTGTAGATCTGGAAAATGTACAATCTTGTAATAATTTCTATCTAAACACAAAGGCGATTCTTGGTGGGAATCGAAAATTGTTTTAATTTTCGCTACGCATGTTAAGTAGATTCCCAACAGTGGTATCAGAGCCTACTTTGTGTTTGTTAGAAATTGTTCAATATGTTTGAACAATCAAATGTTGATTGTTATAATTTTTCATGGATCTAGCAATTAAGAAGATTTTTTTTATTGAAATCTGGTTCTGATTTTGAAGGAAAAAAAAGGGAAAAACAGGTGACAAAAGTTGTCGCGCGGCGTGGCGGTGCAGCGCGCTGGAAGCAACACAGCGCTGCTGCTGGGCGGCGAGTAGCAGCGAACTTGTGCCCGGTCTAGTGTTTTAGACCGGAGCTTGGGCTGACGGGAAAAGGGGAGGCGCCAGCAAAGAAAAAGGTGGCGTCGGTCGTTGTCGACGCCGCAAAGAAGAAGAAAGAAAAAGGTGAAAATTTCTAGGTTTTACGGTTGTTTTGGGTGAATTGGAGGCGGGGGGCCTCTGACGCAATTTGTGAAATTGCAGGCCTCCGTTTGCAATATCCATTTTGGGGTCAGTTTGTAAATTGTTTAAGTAAGGGTAGTTCTTGCAATATTTGATATTGAGGACCCCTTTCCTGCAATTCCATTTTCGGGGTCTAATTGCAATTAATAAATGAAATGGGGCTTCTGTACAATTTCAATATTTCGGAGGCCCTACCATTAATTTCAAACTTGGGTCAAACTGTAATTTTGAAAAAGGGTTTTGAATTTGAATTTTAAAATGGTTTTAAAATTGTATTTTAATGGGTTTGACCTATAATTTTAATTTTGACCCAAATAAAAAGTTTTATTTAAAATTGACGACTTTTTATATTTTCGTTAAAATATGATTTTAACCTAAATATTAAATTTGAGCCTAAATTGAATTTATTTTATTTAGGAGTGTTATCCTAAATTAAAATATTAATTCAATTTAAATTAGAGTTTGACTCTAATTTAGTACTTAATTAAAATTTGATTTTAATTAAATTATCCACCCTAATATATTCTTAAAAATTAGAGTTATACTCTAATTTTATATTTAATTAGAATTTGATTTTAATTAAATTGTCTTACCCTAAATTTTTTCTTGGAATTAGAGTTAGACTCTAATTTGATATTTAATTAAAATATGATTTTAATTAAATAAGTTCACCCTAAATCTTGAAATTAGAGTTGGACTTTAATTTTGCTATTTAATTAAAATTTGATTTTAATTAAATTTCACGGCCTTAAGTTTTGAAAATAGAGTTGGACTCTAATTTGATAATTAATTAAAATTTGATTTTAATTAGATAGTTTCATCCCATAATTGTAAAATTGGAGTTGGACTCTAATTCGGTATTTAATTAAAATTTGATTTTAATTAAATATGCCCACTAATTAAATAATTGATTAATTGATTAATATGATTAAAAAATTATTTAATTATTCGGATCCATTTGTCTAAAAGAGTTTGGACGACTTTAATTGCTAGAAACTTGAAACGTGTTAGCATATAATATTAGATATTATATATACATACATTTATCTGATGAATGTATTATTAGTGGACGATTATGGACTCGACCATATGGATGTGTTGACTGTTTAATTTTTATTCTTATCATTTTGTGGGACTGCGAGCTCTTAATTGTTTTGGGCCTGCGAGCCCGTTATTATTGTTATTATTATGATCATGCGAGCTCTTAATCATTTTGGACCTGCAAGTCTGTTATTGTTATTGTTGCTATGGGCCTGCGAGTCCAATTTCATTTAGGCATGCGTGCCAACTAGTATAGGATACAGGTTGCAACTGGACTAATTGAAGAAATAAGAAGAGGAGAAGACCATTGAGATGGTGCATTGATACTGATCAATGTAATACCCCCTAGGAATTGACCAACTAGTTTTTCTTATGGGTCGGGAATACTAGATAGTAAAGTTCATAATCGTAAACACTATTATTATTATATTATATATATGTTTATTTGCATATTAGATGTATAATAAAATATATATGATTGTATTGTTGTTGATGAAGCCTTTGAATGCAAAAAATCCCTCAATAAAATATTAAGTCATATTTTACTTTCGCCTTCCATCATTATAGCAAAAAATCAGAGTCCCAAATCGTCTCAACTTGTTGAGTACACTCAAGGCTGGTCTATTAGGGATATGTTTGATACTATAAAATATTGGATATTTCTGAATGATGGGTTCGACTTAACTAAAGTTTATCTTTTGTTGAGTACACTCAAGGAGATAAATTTTAGAGGCATGTTAAGCTAACACATAAGATGTGTAATGACAAAGAATTGTCAGCTTAACAATTTGGGAGTTGTATGTAGATGCAATTGATAATAGTATCTACCCAAATATTTTATTAAGGTTTGTTGAGTACACTCAAGGTCTTGTTTGGGAGTTGTATGTTGATACAATTGATAATAGTATCTATCCAAATATTTTATTAAGATTTGTTGAGTACACTCAAGGTCTTGATATAACAGATAGGATCCCAGCCCACTGGGAGTTAAGTATGGACTCCATAAATTTATGTGAGAAGGTCATAAATTTGAGTTAAACAGTGGGAGCATAATTAATTTAATAAAAATCCATATTAAATTAATTGATGCATTTTTATATTATTATTCTTTTTCTTTTTGTCACTTATACTTATTGAATCGTGAGTAACCATATGTATTTGAGAGACATACTGGACGCCAACAACCAAATTAAATCTTCTTGATTAACACTGCAATTTGAGAATTGTTCTCAGGCATGAGAAAGTTGGTTGTCCTTAAATAGTCATTTTCCAGAAACACCTGGTGATGACTCAACTAATGAAAATGTGGCTACTATAATAAACACAGTGATGAGATAGTATTGCATGCATGTGATGCTTGCAACTATATCACTGAGTTACAAAAATAATTTGAGAGTATAGATGTTAACACATAATTCTTTATTACAAAGAGTTGTATGATAATAATCATGTGTGGAAGGATTTGAGACTTTCAAACAACTATATCGATGCAAAGTGACAAAAAAATCTTCAGTCAATCCTCATATATTGAAGATGATTGACATGAGAAGTGTCTCAACTGAGTTCAATCATTAACTATGAACTAAGTATTGACTTAGCTCTACAATCTCTGTCATAGAGTTATTCATACTAATTATGAATTATGATATGAATAAGTTCGAATGCATACTCATTAAGTTACTTAACATGCTTAAGACTGTTATGCCCAATAACAAGGTTAGAAGTGGGCAAGTCATTGATGCCTCTAAGGGTATTAAGAGGAAGTCTAAAAGGGTTTTGGGAAAGCACCCAATATGGTTAAGACAGTCTAATCGAAGGATAATACCAAATCTAATAACCCTTGGTTTCATTATAGAATGAAAAGTCATTGGAAGGAATATTGCATGGCTTAAGTCTACTTCATGAGTTTCTTAGGTATTTGATACCAGATGTAGATCTCATATTTATACAAATATGGAGAAACTAAATAGAAGTAGACCACTACGAAAGGGAGAAGTTGACCTACACGTTGGAGATGAGCAAAGGTTGCTGCATTGCCTATAGGAATATACTTCTTGCCATTGCCTTTTGGTTTAGTATTGAAATTAGAGAAATGTCGCTTTATACCCACCATAGCTGGAACATTAAAATGAAGTTCATGATTCGAACATAAACTATTTTAATGTTAAGGACAATTGTTGTTCTTATTTATCTTGATGGCTATGGTAAATTACAAAACGACGTTTATATTCTTTAATACTAAGGATTCTATAATGAGTATAGAAATTATAAGGCATAAATGCGATAATCTAATTTTACCTAAATCTGGCATGGCGGACTTTATCATGTAGATGAAATGCAATTCCAAAGTTACAAAGAGATGTATACTTGAGAGTTGAGATTAATTGATTTTGACAAGTACGAATTATGCATGTCAGGCACAATGACCAAATCTTCTTTTACTTGAAAAGAAGAAAGGTCAGCATAATTACTGGTCTAATGCATAGTGATGCATATGTACTCATGTCAATTTATATCAGGTAATGTTTCTCTTGTTTCATCAATGATCATGTATACTTGATGAAACTCAAACATGAGACTCTTGAAAAGTTCAAAAGATTCAAACTAGAACTAGAGAAACAAATAGGTAAAGATACCTTCACATTAAGATTCGATCGAATTAGAATATTTTAAAGATAAAATTTAGATTATCTAAGAGAAAATGAGATTCTCTTGCAGTGGACTCTTCCATATACGCTGCAGCATAGTGGTGTATCTAAAAGGATGAATCGTTAACTATTAGCTATAATGCAATTAATGACAAGCTATGCGAATCTCCCAAAATTGTTTTGGGGTCATCCATTGATTGCAGTCTGCAACACACTAAATCATGCCACATTTAAATTGGTTAACAGAGCTCCATACGAGTTATGGAAAGGCAATAATCCCAATTTATCTTATATGAAAGCTTGGGACCATGACGCTTATTTGAAGCGCCTTGAATCGGATAAATTTGACACTAAATCTGATAAATACGTATTTGTGGGGATATTCAAAGCAGACAGTTGAATATAAATTCTATTATCATGAAGAAAGTTTTCGTCTCACGACATATCGTCTTCTTAAAAAAATGTTTACTCTAGGGGATGACAGTGGGAGCAAAATAGAACTTGAAAGAGTTCAAAAGTCCATAGATATAGTTAACCAAGTAGATAAATTCGAGTTTGATCTCATATCTACTCTTGATCAGGAAGTAAAGACTCTTGAGGACATGTCAGCTCTATGTGAATCTAGTAGGATCATTCGACCTTCAAGAAGGTGCGAATCCATGATTACTAATCAGGTATTGCTGATCCAGGATAATGAACATGCTAGTTGCATCAAAATAAAATCAGGTGTTGACTTAAAAGAGACAGTAAGAGGCCATGAAACTCGAGATGAACTCAACGTATGTGAACAAAGTTTGAACCTTGGTCAAGCCTCCTGATGGAATAAAACCCATAAGTTTTTGTAAGTAGTTTACAAGGAAAAGATCGATATGGATGGGAATATCCATATATGCAAAGCAAGGCTATAGCAAAGGCTAAGTGTTGACCTTGGTGAAACCTTTATCCTGTATCTTTGCTAAAGTCCATTCGAGTTTTGCTTGCAATAGTTACATACCGTGGCTATAGGTTAAGAGAAGTCTCTTGGAGTTGAAATCTTAGATTTGATGAAAAGTCAAAGTGTTTGATTTTATCAAATTTGAAGATGAATTGTGTGTTTACAAGAAGATAGTGGGAGCATTGTCGTATTCCTAACATTATAGAAAACGACATCCCTATGTTTCAATCGTTGAAATAATGGTTGTTAAAGGATTTATTTATGAACGATACGGGAGAAGCAACTTGATCTATAGAGGTAGATCTAGAAGATTGCTTAACTCATCCCAATTTACATAGATGAAATTTTGAGAAGATTTCATATGGAGAAACTGGTTTACTCTTAAGCGGTATGTTGGAAAGATTCCAAACGTGAAGCAACCGTTGATTCAATAGTAGAAACCTAATACATGATTACTTCAGAAGTAGCAAAGAGTTAAAATCTGGATCATGATGTTCATAAATGAACTTGGAGTAGTTCCTGATATTGTTGATTACATGCCATTGTATTGTGATAACAATAGAGCCATTGCGAAAGCGAAGGAACTAAGGTCTCATCAATGATCCAAACATGTATTAAGGTGGTATAATCTCATCAGAGAGATAATACATAGAAATGACGTAAAGAGAAGAACAAATTCCCACATTTAACAATATTGCAGATCCACTGATAAAGAGTTGTCATAGCATAAACATGATCGTTATGTAGACTTATGATATTGGATACATAAGTGATTTGATCTAGTGCAAGTAGGAGTTTGTAAGTATTATACCCTAGGTCCAATCAACTTTGGACATAAATACTTTTGATATATAATTAATGCAATTTAATGGTAGATCTATTATTTAATTAATAGACAATTAAATAAATAATAAAGTTCGTAGATTCAAATCTTCGTAATTTGTTAATCACAAGGAGTTGTGATTGTGAGATACAAATTACATCTGATTGAATCTTAAATCGTCTGTGGTCATAAGTAATAACGAGATACGGATATCGTTATTACGGATAGACTATCACGTATGGTATTTCTTACTTATGAAGTAAGTAGCTGATCTCACAAGCTAAACTGTGGTGACACTTAAATGAACACATGGATATTTTGTTATAGAACAAAATATTGGAGACCCGCCGAGAGATTTCACATGGATAACTATCTGAGTGTCAGTGGTTAATCTCTAACGTTCGATAGTGAGATTTGTCATTATGACTTGAGGTCATCATAGTACCTTATATGAGGACGGTCATGCTTTGACAGTGTTGGATGTTACTCTACCAAGGGCTGCTAATACGACATCGTTCGGGTATGTCAATAATCATATGAAGGTTGCGAATGACCAATAGAGGATTCGTCACTCTTAGATAGTAAGAGATTATGATCTACGTTTCATTCAATTAGTCGATGACGAAATCCTTGGCCAAGGTGTACTCATAAATCGAAAAGGGAGTTTTCGACTTATATTGACTTAATCGTGGAGTGAAAGCTATGATCGATAATCGAGATTGACACGCTTTCACATCTTGTAATTGATCGGATCATTGACAAAGGAATTATAGTTTCACGGTAAACGAACGAGTTTAGTTTTGCCATACCACATGACATTTCCCTTCACATGTATTGCCCTAACACATTACTAGATGTCAATCTAGGACGGCGAGTGTGAATTGATGATAAATTAAAAGAGTGTTTTAATTTATCAATTTTGATTAGATCAAAATAATATTTCACGTCGTAAGGCATCATGATCGGGAACCAGATAGGTCACACACAAAAGAGAGTTGGAAGATTGCAATTTGTCAATTAATTAATTTAACAATCGTTGGATAAATTAATTAATTGGTTTGGTTATTTATAGGCCCGAATTTAATTAAATGGATTAATTAAATATTGGACCGGACCAGGCCAGCCCGTTTGGGCTTATATAAATACATGACTAGGGTTTTCAATCCATATGTTTTTCTCATAATTATTCTTGCTAGCACAAGAGGAGAAAACTCTGGTAGCTGCAATCTTGTTCTATGTGTGGATCATCGTTGGAGGCTGGACAATTGGACAGCTGTGGGTGGCGAATCAAAATTGCCGGAACGAAAAGAATAGCAAAGAAGTTTGTAGATCTGGAAAATGTACAATCTTATCACAATTTTTATATAAACACAAAGGCGATTCTTGGTGGGAATTGAAAATTGTTTTAATTTCTGCTACGCACGTTAAGTAGATTCCCAACAGAATCTTAGACGAAAAGCTTTATATTCCTTATAGTAAGTGGTAAAGAAAAGACGAGTTCTCATTGACAGTGGAGGAAGAATAGTATCGAAGACTGTTGCTTATTGTAAGATTTTGGAAGCACATATCTGGATGGAGACTGTTACTTCACCTCCTCTTGTCCCTGATGGATCAATTTCTGTACCACATCAATTGATTTTCTTGTGAAATTGACTACAATAATGTGTCTCTTCATTCTCCACATTTGAGAGCGAAGCGAACTATGGGTATTATGGGGCCCAACGAACGTAAAATTGCCTTATTGTAAGTGGTAATATGAAGAACCTGTCACTAAAATTCTCCTAGAGGTGGATAAAGCTAAAAGGAGCAAATAATCTGAAGAAACAAGTGATGATAGTGGATATAAATCATAGGTATACTAAAAAAATGTAGTAAACATATAAAGTTTTACATAAATCAATATTAATTAAAGAATGAACAGTGTATCAGGGGATTTTATGTCAACTTTATGCATAAAAAGGGGTCTCCCAACTCGGAAACTCACCAAATTAAGAAAAAGAGTTCGGAATAATCAGTGTGCTTATAACTAATAAAGATGCGAATTAAGTTTTCGTGTTTGGTTAGTGATTACAGTGCTTTCGGTACTAAATGGGAGCCGCTGATTTCAAGGTTTCCCTTAGTGTGAAAATTCTAACATGAGAATTGGAGGAGTATTAGGTCAAACTAGTGGACAGAAAATATGTGATAGAAGTAGAATGTAGAAATTTCTTCGTGCGTCTGACATTCAATCAATCAGCCTCTAGAAAATCTAGTATCGGAAATTTCCAATAAATCAATTAGACAATAAGAAAGTGCAACGAATTTTGTAACTTTGAGTTCGAGGAAATGTCTATAATTAAAAATGAACCGCCTAACATAGCAACTCCACCTAGCACCCTAAATTGGAGTTTTTATAAAATAATTGTACATGTTTTAAGGATATTTGGATGGATTCGACATAGACTTCTGCATGAAATGGCACTGAGACAGGATCAATCGTGTATTTCTTGTTTGGGAGTAATACAAGTTTGAGTACAGAAAAGACAACGGTAGACGTGGCCCTTAGAAGATTAGTAACCAACTTCTCGTGAGTGGTGATTGGTGAAGCCATCTAAATTCAAATTCAAAAAATGCAGGAAACTTACAAAAATTGTTTTATAGCATAGATAGTCAGCAAACTTACATAATTATGTCAATCATATCTCTATTAGCCCCCGTTTGGCCCCCATTTTTTAGAAATGAAAATGTATGCAATAGCCTTTTTTTTGAAAAATGAGTGATTGAAAAAGAAGGAAAAATTTTCGATTTACGTGTAATGTTATTTTATGGAAGACTATGTGATTGAAAATAAGAGTGAAAAATGAAATGTAATAGAATGAAAATTAATGGGAGCCAAACGGGAGTTTAAAAACTTTATTGGTTTCATAGAGTTATTTGACGGTTAATTTTATGAGTAATTGTTGACGTTAAAATCTGCCTTCATATGACGTTGATGTTGAGATTAACCTAAAAAAGAATATATGTATAAGGCGACAATGAAATTGATCAGCTGAGGCCGCCCTCCAAATTGCAAGTTAGCGGGGAATATGAGTATATAATACACGTAAAAGATTGGTGTGTATGATATAAAAGAGGTGTTTGTGTATTGTGTATATGATATTGTTTATTAAATCAGTCATTAAACCTGTGGTCTTTCATGTCAGGTAGACACAGAAATTATGCATAGAGACCAATATATACAACAGTGAACAGCCCATCTCGTCATCTTTCTCTATCCTAAAGCAGAAAAAGTTATTATTATTATTATTATTTTTTTTTTTTTGTAGAGAATTATCAGTGGGAGTGAGAACTAGTGATTGAAGTTCAGGGCGGTTTCTTGAATTTTATTGATATAATGTGAATTTTGAAAGTAAATCTTGGATTTTTCGTGTGGGTATTTGTTAATGCATGTGTGATTTTGTATGTTAACATGGTTAATACTGCAACCCCTAGCAATTCTGGCCTTTTATAGTACTGTGCAAGATAAGGTATCGAAAATTAAAATATATTAAAAAAAAAGAATATTAATGAAAGTAAATTAATATGTATTTAGATACTTTGAAAATATCCTATAATTACAGTATTATCAATATTATTAAATGAATTTTGCTACTTGTATAGTTTTGTTTATCATTTTGTTGACTGATGTTGAGCTCATAGCGAGTAAATCATGTAGAACGTAAAACGGTGGTGCAGTGATTTTGATTTGTATTTTGGCTTTTACGCGGTGGTTTTCAGTGGTGGTTTAATGGTTTTTAGGATAGGTAGACCGCTTCCATTAGTGGTAGTTGGTGGGTTTTTCTTTTTTGCTTTAGGCAGGTACTGTGAAATCCATTGCACAAGGATGTCCTAATTAATTCACGGAACTACATAAGTTGTGAACTCAAAACCTTACTTTTGAAGGTTGGAGAATCACATTCACAAGAGCTAAAAGGTTGGGATGTCCTATCCTAATTATAATAAACTTCAATAATTATAAAAAAATTAAAGAAACTCAATTGCAAAAAGTAATCTTAAAAAAGCATTAAACACAAGTCAGGAATCGATGAATGATCCGGCAATAGAGTTAAAAGAAATAATAATAATAATAAAATAATAATAATAATAATAATAATAATAATAATAATAATAATAATAATTCAGAAATGGATCAACAACAACAACAACAACAACAACAACAACAACAACAACAACAACAATAATAATAATAATAATAAGGTCACGAATTAATGGGTTAGAGAAAAACTTAAGGTCAAGAATGGATTTAAAAAAAATAAAATTTGAAACCATGTTTGATTTAGCTAAAAGAATTGATAAAAATCTAAATCAAAGTGCGCAGCTAATTTAAACCTTCATGATACTCGCAAATTTGGTCAAATTTTTAACCACACATTTAATCAATTTTTTTTTTTTTGAAACCTATTAAAAAACTAAATATAATTGGACAAACAAAAAAAGAAATATGAGAATGTGTAAAATATTCCTATCCATAAATTATAAATAGAACGACCAAAAAAAAATTATTTTTTCTAAAATATATCAAACATATTTTTTCTAAAATATATCAAAAAAATTTATTTTTTCTAAAATATACCAAATTTACAAACAAAATATATCAAACATATTTTTGATTTCATATTTTTTCTAAAAAAAATTATACAAAAAAGAATCGTGACTTTCGTACAAGTATATCTAAACAAAGGAGGCAAAACAACACCAACCCTCACAAAATGGTCTAAAAACATTGATAGTTTCTCCATATTTTCCTTTGTATGCGGTGCTTTCATGTTTCCTAGAGAGGGGATTTCCTCTCCTCCCAAATTCTCTTCAATTTCTTCTTTTTGGTCATTACGATCTTTTTCCTCGTCGTCCTACTCCTGGATGACGAGGCAGGCGGAACATCCTCTCACCGCCTTGTGCGTCACCTTCATTACCACAACCACAACCACCTTGTGTTTACTTGTTTCTTTTAACAAAAAATGGCAACCTTAAAACCCTTTCAACTTTTAGAAATAAACATCATTTCTGCACAAGATTTGGAGCCCGTTTCGAAGAAGATGAAAACTTATGCAGTTGCATGGGTAAATCGTAATCGAAAGCTTTCATCTCGTGTTGATTCGGAAGGAAATATGAATCCCACATGGAATGATAAATTTGTTTCCAGGGTTGATGAGGAATTTCTACAACATGATACATCTGCTGTTATGATTGAAATTTATACTAAGCATTGATTCCGAGACACCCTTGTTGGCACAGTCAGAATTCTCGTCGAAAACCTAATTCCTCCGCCTGCTTAGTCGCACTACCGCCGCCAACAACACTACGACGGAATGCGATTTGTTGCGCTTTAGGTTTTTACACCTTTTGTTCAGATTCCTATTGGGTTTTGATACCCAATAACTCCCCGGGCTATGATGTAAAATCGATTTTTGTTATCAGTCGGCTTAGACCAAATGGCTGAACGAAATGTCAATGCCACTATTAGAACGACCCAATCCCAAATTGTATGGACCACTAGAAGTGACCTAATTTAATTGTGTCACTCGTGGCCCGTTTCACCTTTACTTGGAGGGCTTTACGTTGTTGCCCATTTTGGAGCCCATTGACTTGAGTGTTGGGCCTTTGCGCCGTGACTTTAACCTATACCTAACTTACCATATTTGGACTCCTTACTTGGGCTATATACCTGCTTCTTCTCATTGCCTCCAAATAACCCGTGTGTGCAATTGGAGAAAAGAGACAGTGTTGTTGCCTTTGGTCTTCTTCCCCTTTTCTCTTTTGTCTATTCGATTTTTATTCACCTGTGATTACTTTGTGATCATTTCCTGTGTGGAATAGTACATCTTGGTGAGCTCTTTGTGGGCAAGTAAAGCAACCATGAAGGGAAGAAACCGTTTTGGTCAAATGAGTTTGAGTTTGATTGTGGTGTTGACATTGGTGAAACTGAGCCCGGAAAATCTACCAATTGGAGGTCAATTATTCAACATTTGGTATCAGAGCGAGGTTGGGGTGGAATTTCTGGGCAGAAAATCATAAAAATAAAACTGCCCAGAATTTTTTCCCAAAAATCAGATCTGCAACTTCAATTTTCGGCGAATCTAGACGTCTTTTGGTGAAATAGAGGCCGGATTTGTGATCTGCTAGTGGAGGCGATGTTGGGTGGCTGGTGCGTCTGGGCGACGGTGGCATGTGGGTGTTCTAGCGACGGAGCGTGCGGGCGTGTGCGATTGTTTCTGGAGAAACTATCTTCAGGCAGTTTGTTCCTCACATTATTTCTAACATTTTTTGTGTTGAAAGTTTTCTGTTTCAGGTTACACAGAAAACGTTAGACAATTTTGCCCCTAAAAATCGAACTGCATTTGTTGGCAGGTTGCACGGTTATATTTGCTGAATCTTTAGGAAGAATAGTGGTGATCCTAAAGCAGTAGATTCACATCTCTCTCGATTATACGGACTCAGACACGTCCGCTCTGGTAAATTGGCTTAACTCATTAATTTCAGCATTAGCACATCACTATGTGGGGTGACAATAGGTTAGGAGTTGTCATTGCTTGATAGCCATTGCTTGAGCTAGAAATTAGGATTACTTGCTCTTAATTGTTGTGATTGAGTACTTATTTTTGGATAAATTAGCGTATTGTGCTTTGTGCTAGAATTGTCGTGAAATTTTGTTTGATTGGATATACGTATTTTGTTGCATCGTAAATTTCGCTATGTTGTTACTTCCGTTAGAATACCTAGACCTTACCCGTTCGAACGTTCCCTTGATTTAAAATCGCGAGTTTTTACGAAACTCTGGGAATCTAGAACAGTGTATATTGCAGCCATATGATTACTTTGTGTGATCTATTTGCCCAATTGATTGCTTCATTTTTCAAAAATGTCTTCGTATTTCGAAGTTGGTATTTTTAATGGAAAATGTGATTTTTCAATCTGGCAACAAAAAATGAAGGGCATTTTAATCCAACAAAAGGGTTCAAAAGCCATTGAAGGCAATTTTTCAGCTAATTTTTCAAAAAAACAAAAAGAAGAAGTCGATGAGTTTGCTTATACCTCAATCATTTTATATCTGTCTGACGCTGTTTTGAGAAAAGTAGGAAAACTAAAAACCACAAAAGATCTTTGGAAAAAGTTGGAAGATCTATATTTGCTTAAATTTACTCCCAATAAACTTTATCTTCTTGAGCGTTTCTTCAATTTTAAAATGGATCATTCAAAGGATCTTGATGATAATTTAGATGTTTTCAATAAACTTGCCCAAGATATTGTTAACTGTGAAGAAATCGTATCTAAAACCTACAAGGCTATAATCTTACTTAATTCTATGCCTAATTCATATAAGGAAGTTAAAAATGTCATTAAGTATGGTAGGGATACATTGACTCCCCAGATTGTCATAGACTCACTTAGTAGTAAGGAGATGGAAATGAAAGTTGAAAATGAAGATAAGAGGAGTGGTGAGTTACACATGATAAGGAGTGGGATGAAGTTTAAGAAAATGAATTTGGGTAGAGCTCAAAATAGTGGTGATTCGAGTGATGAAGGTGGTAAGATGAAGGGTAAGGGACGGGATAAGTCTAATGGTAGACGGTGTTATAGTTGTGGTAAGTCTAGACACTTTATTAGGGATTGTCCCAAGAAGAATGATAAGCAGAAGGGTTATGTGAGAGGTGAGACGAATGTGGTTGAAGGGTCGAGTTATGACTCCAGTGAGGTTTATTGAGAGAGTAAACTTAGTCACTACATATGCATCTGTGTGTAATTCTTTTAGCATGTGTGTGATTGCCTAATTTGTTACATGACTATATGTTGCATTTCAATTTGTTTAATATGTGTGTTTGCATGAATTTGAGGTAATGTGATTACATGGTGTGATCGTTTGCATGCATAATGGGTTAGGATGCATTAGCAGTGTGTTAGATGTCTTTTGGTAAGGTGGAGTATAGATGCCTAGGGGTATACGGTGATTTGTATTGGGAGATGTGGAGTGTGACATTTGGATCACGAGTGGAGATATGATCAAATGTGTAGAATCCTTTATCTGTGAAAGAGACGTTGTACAGGTAGAGTACGAGAGAGGCACTTCTATCACTTTTGTAAGGTAGAGTCCCATTATCAACGTAGGTTGAGAGAAGTAATGTGGCGATAAAGGATTATCCCTAGAACTTAGGATCTATTGTGACTTGCCATTTTAACATGAGTTGTGTGATCTATTTAGTGAGCATGGTGGATGATGAGAGGAGATATGTGTTCTCGAAGTGGGAGTAACACAAAATGGGATATAATAAATGTGGTGAGATCTTTCATGAAGTCATTTATGCATGTGTTGCACACATGTATATGTGTTTGATCGTGTGCTGATTAACTTGGTGTTAATCTGTGGTTCTGTGTGAATGTGAATTTGAATAGATCTGAGTGAGTTATCCTATATAATATCTTTATCGCATGATTAGTTGTTCACTGTAAGTATTTGTTTCTACCTGGGTGTTCTTAACCTTAGCCCTAGTGAGTATACGGAGCAGGTATGGTGTGTGTTTCAGGTTGGAAACACAAGGTAAGGTCTATAAGCCCAATTTTATTGGATTACCTTGATTTTGCAAGTATAATTTGTGTGTTTTTTATTGCTTGCAGGTTATTGGGCATCAAGGTGGAGATTGTTGGGTTTTGATACCCAATAACTCCCCAGGCTATGATGTAAAATCGATTTTTGTTATCAGTCGGCTTGGACCAAATGGCTGAACGAAATGTCAACGCCACTATTAGAACGACCCAACCCCAAATTGTATGGACCACTATAAGTGACCTAATTTAATAGTGTCGCTCGTGGCCCGTTTCACCTTTACTTGGAGGGCTTTACATTGTTCCTCATTTTGGAGCCCATGGACTTAAGTGTTCGGCCTTTGGGCCGTGACTTTAACCTATACCTAACTTACCATATTTGGACTCTTTACTTGGGTTATATACTTGCTTCTTCTCACTGCCTCCAAACGACCCGTGTGTGCAATTGGAGAAAAGAGACAGTGTCGTTCCCTTTGGTCTTCTTCCCATTTTCTCTTCTGTCTATTCGGTTGTTATTCACCTGTGATTACTTTGTGATCATTTCCTGTGTGGAATAGTACATCTTGGTGAGCTCTTTGTGGGCAAGTAAAGCAATCGTGAAGGGAAGAAACCGTTTTGGTCGATTAGGTTTGAGTTCGATTGTAGTGTTGACATTGGTGAAATTGAGCCCGAAAAATCCACCAATTGGTTATTCAACGCCAATCTTCACATGCATGCAACCATTTTCATGGTTCTCTTGTTTGATACATTATCATTTAATCTTACATTATAGGTACAATTTGATCTCTGCAATCAAATTATGGCCTGTTATTTGATCCGATGTTATAGTTGCCTTCACGACATTTCTGCTTATAAATGATTACAAATCATTAATACTTCATCAAATTCATTGAGAATAAAATTACGTTCATCTCAGATACGTCGACCATCAAGATGACCACAAGGAATACTGAACATTGGTGTGGCCGTATTAGACAGTTCAATGAGGAGCATGCTACTGTATGCACAAAGTGCTTCGACTGTTGGATTTCATGATTTGATAGATGACCCGAATCTCAATAACCATCTTCAGAACAAAGTCGATGAACACGACAATAATTGGGCACCGACTCTCAAGCCTATACTTCGTCGTTCGAAAAGTGAACGTAGCGAACGCATACACTTGGACACGTGTTCCGACACCAATAGCTCACTGGTTGCAATCCCAAAAAAGATGGGTGCTCGAGGGAATGGCAGGTCGATACTAAGTATATCAGCAGCTGGGGAGAATTTTGTTAAGAGCAAGAATAAGAAAGGCAAGCCGAGTTCGATTGTTAGTGGTGCAGAGCTATAGAAGAAATCGAAACAGAAAAGTAAGAAAGGAAAGGCAAGTTCAGTGGTAAGTGAGTCAATTGTTAGCAAAGAAACCTCTATTTATGGAAAGATCACTAAGCCAGATTTGAAGAACAAAGGCCAAGAAAATATGGACAAAAATAATGAAAAATTGGGGGTGGAATCGAAGGTGTTTGATGAAAAACCAGGTAAGAAAGTTAGGGGACAAACTATAGAGAAACCACTAGTAACAACCATTGGAAAGCCTATTTCAAAGTACAACGGATATGAATATGGTGGTGCACCTAAAGGTAGCAAATTTTTTATTGGAGCCCCATTCAAGGGCATTCAATTATTTCCGACTCCAAAGTCGAGCCCCCACCATCTGAGTTGGCGGCCATGATGGCAGAAAGAAAGTACCATTTGGATGATAATCAAAGCTTTGTGTTGGATGGTTGGAGCTTAGATGAAAGTATTGAAGGGCTAAAATCAAAGCGGAGAGGTGGTGAATGGAGCTGCCACCGGTGTATGATCGAGACTTCTCTACGAGTAGCTACCAGTCGAGGTCAAGTGCTCGGCCAACCCAAAGGCGAGCTGATAAAAGCATTGGCTTATTCTCATGCTTTGGCAACATCAATGGGTACGAGTGCCAATGCATATGTGGTAAGCCTCCTAGGAGGAGTATGAGCTCAACTAGGTTTCGTAGCGCAGCTACCATTCTGGGCCGATCATTCTTTTGAGAAAGCACAAACTCAATGCCAAACGAAACATGTTATGTTATGATATGACTAGATAGTTCTAGACAATATTAAATAAGAATTATAGGTTATATACAATGTCCACTACAATAAAAAACTGCATACCAAACATCCACTTAGTATATTTATTGTTGCTCTCATGATTATGAATCAAGTGGGGTTGAGGAAAAGATTAAGAATTCTTCTTCCTAGTGTCTTACAAATTACTTCTATTGTTAATGAGGGTCTTCACAGGGAGAGGAAATTCAGACTTTTGGGGGCACGGACAGGAGGAATTAAGGCAAAGACATTATGGTACGAGTTAGAAAAACAAAGTCTTCTTTACTTTCATGGCTTTCTCATATACATGTAATGTGTCTCATTTCTTAGAGTAATGCTGTAGGTGAATTCTTGTTAGTCTAAATAATAAATCATTGAGTTCTTTCCTCTTTGTACTTTTCTACTATCACCAGGATATGCAACTCCCTCTTCCAATAATGCTACTATTCAAGTGAACATCAGGTAGGTAAAATTTCAAAACTAACAATGTAAAAATAAATTTAAGTACGTAGGTTATAGATGACACAATAATTTTTATTATCAGCATTCAACAATAGTACTGCTAAAATTGGATTAAATATCAAATATTTAACCAAAAAAACCATCTTCTCAATTTTTCAAAAAAACAAATACACAAGGTTTGGGCCAATGTTAAATTTTCAGAAACTTTGAGGGGGCAGTGGCCCTTTCTTGCCCAAACATGGCCCCACTAGTGAAGTTTATATTTCGCATGCCTTTATCACTATTGAACATGGACCAGCACCACCTTAAATTCCGTCGCACCTGTCACGAAAATCTCTCAATAAATCTTGATTTTAGGCTCAAAAAATAGTCAAACGAACATCGTTTTACCTCGGCTTGACCTAAAACTTCCACTGCACTTTGGATTACCCCGAGCTCTCTCAAACCCCACGAAGGAGAAGAGATGGTGGTGGTAATGGGAAGAAGAAGCAACAATGGTGGACTCACTCCAACAACCACCAAGCCAGCTGTCTCCTGAACTTTTGGCCGTCTCTCTCTTTCTCGACTCTTCCCTCTCTCAACACACACACGCCCACCATCAAAGAAAACAGTTGCAAGAAGATGGTACATATATAGGATTATTTAGGTCACTCCAATTGGGCCAAAGGTTCACTAAGTGGGCTACCAGTTAACCTAAACTAATGGGCTAATACCCAACTTCCTATTAATCACTAAATGGTCCAACTAACCAAAGAACCATCTAACCCCAACCTGAGTCATCTGAAAGTGTAGTTCATTTTCGAGTCGAGCCAAGTCCATGGTGTCAATAAGTAATCCGACAACTGTTTTAAATCATCGTCCGGATTATTGAGTGTCAAAACCCAACAATCTCCACCTTGATACCCAATAATCTGCAAGCAAATAAAACACAAAATTTATTCTTGCACAATCAAGGTAATCCAATAAAATTGATATCACAAACCTTACCTCGTGTTTCAAAACTGAAACACGTATCATACCTACTCCATGTACTCACCAGGGCTAAGGTCAAGAACACCCAAGTAGAAACAAGTATTCATAATGAACAAATAATCATGCAATGAAGATATTATTTAGGACAACGCACACAGATCTTTTCAATATCACATTCACACAGAACCACAAATTAACACCAAGTTAATCAACACACGGTCAAACACATATGCAACAAATGCATAAATAACCTCCCGAAAAGATCTCACCACACATATCCTATCCCATTCCTTATTACTCCCACCTCGAGAACACATATTTCCTCTCATCGCCCACCAAGCTCACTAGACTGATCACTCAACCCATGTCTAACTGGTAGGTCACAATAGATCCTAAGTCCATGAAATAATCCTATATCTTCACATCACTTCTCCCAACCTATATAGATAATGGGCCTCCACCTAACAGAAGTGATTGAAGTGTCTCTCTCACACTCCACCTGATCATGGTCTCTTTACAGATAAAGAATTCTACAAATTTAATCACATCTCCACTCGTGATCCAAATGTCACACTTCACATCCTTGGTACAAACCATAATGTACCCCTAGACATCTATACACTACCTTACCAAAAAACATCATCACTGTTAGTGCATCACAATCACTATGGCAAATCAATACCTTTCGACGACCACAAAGGTTAGGGCTCAATTTAAATTGACCCACGCACCCCAAGCTTACTCCAATCACCAATGCTCCAAAAGTCTAAAAAGGAAATGGTGAAGGTGGCACTCATAAAAAGAATTGAAGAAAGGATTTGATTACTTCACTACACTCACAAAAAGAGGCTCACAATTCTGTGAATGGACTATTATGTGTATCAGTCCAAATACATAAAAGTTTCCTCTAGAACCCAACCATAAGAAAATTGAAATGTTTACAATCATCGGGTTAAGGTCTTGGTCTTTTCAATTTGAATTATGGATTTAGCTTTGATTGGAAAAAAAATGATTCATATTTGTTGAAATGTGTAGTTTCATCGTCGGTGAGAAGCACGTAGCTAATTCGTGGATATATAGTTTAAATAATGATTCTTGGAGGATAGTTAATGACTGGAAAGAAAATCTGCTTTTGGTAGCTCTTGTGTACATCAATGTAGCATTTCATTGGCTAGGTAACTCGCTCTCAAGGTATATGCCAAGTCCCGATCTTTCTCAAGATTATATGAGATAATCTTCAAACTATTGGTGAAATCTATTGTAAAATTTTCGTGCGTATGTAAATCATAGTGTACTTTAATTTTTAGTCTTTCGTTTATTAAATACCATATCTAGATTTCATTATCTAATTGACGACCATGCAAGTAAATAATGCAATGGGAATATAAATTTAATTGGGAAACGTTAGAATTAATTGAACTATTAATCTTGAATTATAAAAATATGCAATATGATTTATCTTCATCCAATACAAGCAAGAATCAACGCTAGCATGATTTTAAGTTATTAAAAGAAGAAGAATGGAAAATCATCACTTCAAATGAATACGGTGATAAGAAGTATGTGGAAGCATATTGTTGACCTTCAACCCCGAGTCTTGATTATTCAAGATTTTGATGTAATTAACCTTCAATTATTGCTAACTTTGATCTTCTCTTCCAAAATATATAAATAGCCCCTTGTTCTTAATGAATTTGATTATATGAATATGTTTTAAGAAGTCAGAGAGACATTCCCTATATTTTGCTCAAATTCAATATATAAAAGTCCCACATAGATCAATAATCGTATCCTTATTTTAATCCAAGATGAATTTTAATAAAAAAAAATGTAAACTGCAAAATAGGTCCCCAAGAATAACGTCATGCATTTTGACCACTCGACCGAGCATGTCGATTCCGTCTGTCGGTTGCTGTATTTGTAAATTAGATATCCGTGAGACCGCCGGCTATTCTCCCATGCACGCGACTATTGTTCACTATGGACAATTATTTTCTAGACTTCTTTGTGGCATATCATATCCCAGCCTCACTCCACCTAGAACCAAGTTGGCATGAAGAGGCTCTAACCGATGATAGTGCTAACACTAAATGCTATATACTGAGCCATACTAACTGTTTGCTCCACTTACCCTTATCCCCAACTAGGGAAATTTTAGTGATAGGTTCTACAGAGTACCAACTTATAATAAGAACATCCTATGCTTGTAAGATAGACTAGAAAATAGATCCAAATTAGCTAATATGTCACATCGGGCAGACTAGAAAATAGATCCAAATTAGCTAATATGTCACATCAGGCCCCAAAATATAGGCATAGTTCGCTCCGCTCTAAAATGGCTAAATGGAGAAAGAGAATTGTTTTAGTCTATTTTATATCCTTTCATAAGTAGGAAAAAGTTAACATCATATTACTAATAATTCAGTATTCAAAATACTCAAAAGTGGTAATCAGATGAGGTTTAAAGAAGGCAGTATCATTATGGCCCCAGAACCTTATTTATATATACACCTCAATAGTAGATTAAAACGAGAAAGGAAGTGTTATATATACATAATTGTCAACATAATGGTGTTCATAATTATATGTGACATTGGATCCAACTTTTAATTCAAATCTCACACTTATACATCAATAACCAGATGATTGCCAAATCCCATTATGGACACCATTATGTGCAATAATTATGTACAAATTAAATTTTAAAAACGGGAAATAACACGATAAGCCAAAAAAAAAAATGGTGTGTAACTTGTGGATATCTAATAAATAGAAATTTCCAACTATCAAATTCCTCAACATATCCAATCATCAAATTGAAATTGAACTTTGAGACATTAATCGATGACTTAAAGAACTTAGGCACCTAGTACAATAATTTAAAATCCGCGCCCATTTAGATGAGGTGAAGTAAGGGTCTTCGTCCATATATGCACTTTTTGAATCTTACAATTAGCACTAGTCTTCGATACTAATCTTCCTTCGTTGTAAATGAGAAGTCAATCTCCTTCACTAATCACTGTTCCTAGCAATATCTTACCATCCTCGAACAAATACAAGGGCTTCCAATGAAGGTACAGATACGAGTCATCATCAAGATAATGATTACACCATTGATTCATACTGTAAGGAATAGAAAGCATTTTCGTCCAAGATTTTGTATTGCCATATTCTTCCATCACCCATAAATTGAAGGATATTCTAAATAAATAGCTGTAAAAACAAAGCTTTCCCCTCAATACAGTTAAACAGAATAGAGTTCCATTAGGTAAACAAGGAATTGAAGGTGGTAATTCTAACTCTTTACATGTTTCATTGGTTATTTCGAGTGAAACAATGGCAAAAGGTCCACCAAAGATATCTTCGTCGACGCTAGCAATCCAATGGAATGCTCCGTTAACCAAATTACAATCTTCCCAGCACCTTAGAGTGAGGTTATCTCATGCCTTGCTGGCAGCTGCAATGTGGGGCTTCGATTTCTGAAACATGAAGTTAGACTCCTTGTAGACGCAGTGTACATGCAGCTCTTGTTCCCTGACCTGATGGGATACATCCAGCGATTTACCTCCCTCAGAAAGCTCTAAGAGCGAGGTGATGGGGGCCCTCAAGGTTGGGGTTCAACCTTTATAATGAGGGTGAAAAAATAGGACAATCTAGAAGTCTATTCAATTCTCTAGTGGATAGGTTCCATATATAAACAACTTCTTCAATATTTGTAACGCAAAACAAGCCATCACAAGAATTGTGAATTCTCCACCGCCCTTTAAATGGAATATCGAGTTTTTATCACATCTTGATGATCATCCGAGGACAAAGTTGAAAGGGAACAAATAGAATTTCGTTCATCTTTGAGATAAAGAATCGCGCTCGTGAATTTTGATTGACTTTGATGTTTCTCTTTGAAGTGGGAAGACTAGAAATTAAAGAGTAGACAGATTTTAAAACACATTTGAATCGCATAAGGGATTTGATCGGAAGTCGGGACAGTATATCAATGATGATTTCCCATGGTAATTTTGATGCTGCCATTGTAGGTTCTAGAGTTCTGAACGAGGATTGGGAAGGAGAAAGAATTTATGGCAGACTTCGTATTACTATCAAGGCAACTATTATATATATATAATAGGATTTAGAGTTATTGAAACAAAACTTTCCTAAACTTTGTCTATTGCAACTTTTATTTTAAGCTAACAATCCATACACAAAACTTTCCTAACCTTTGTCTTTCCTTTTGTTTTAATGCAAAATTATCTAGATATCCTCCAATTCCGTTAGCTTAGCCATTGTGTGCAATAAATAGGGCACAAATTAAAAAATAGTAATTGACACAATACTCCTAACTTTTGCATGTTTTATGTAATACTACGTAAGTTTTCATTTTGACGTAAAATCCTCCCCAAATCACACAACCTTTCGTAGGATACAACATTTTCATTCCTCCATTTTTATTTTTTTTTTGTAAAATAAAGAATTTATCCCATCATTAAATAAAAAAAAGGAAAAAAAATAAAAAGCTAATTGCAATCATAATCCCAATTTTTTATCTTTATAGAAGATGGTGGTGGGATTTAATAGGAGCCAAGTGGGGTTGTTAGATATGGGATATTTCACAAGGTTTGGGATGTATAGAGAATGTTGCACCAAAATGAAAGGATATGGGGTTTTCCACAATCAATGCAAATGTCAAGAGGATTTTATGCCAATTACCCTAAAAAAAAAATATTGTATGTTTTTTTCCATATTCGGCCAAAGTTGTTTTATTCGTTTCATAAATTAAGAGGAAAAAATGTAATAGATGAAAAATAATAAAGTCAAAATGCAATTTATATTTTATTATCGCATAAAATTTAAAATTGAAACGTAGATCATTTTTTAGATTTTAAGATTCGATTCTCTACTTCAAACGGTCAGACCCTCAGTTTTAATTAAGATTGAAACCATCCATTTGCCTACCGTGTAGATTGTGGGCAACACATGAGCAGGTTGGCCCATTTTCAAAAGTTACTCATCTAGAAAATAAATTATGTTAGAACAATAGTAATTTATAAGTAACTTAACTTATTTTCAAGCATAGCCAAACATGCACCATGGCTCCCATGATCTTGAACAGATCTTACCTGGGATCACAACTCCCAAGTTTGTCTATGAAGAACAAATATAATTGTATTAATGTTTATAACTGACTTCTTCTGTACTGAGACACGGTCCAAACTCTTACGGGAGGCAGCAATGGGGAATTTTACATAATGGACGAAGGCCAGACAGAGCAATGCCATGTGGAGGAGGTAAACTACTTTGAGCATCTGCTACTGATTTAGGTTACAAACAAAAAGAGGGAAACTAGAGGGAGTGGACTTAAGAAAATTATCCATTAGCACAAGCCCTAAATTTTCTGTACAAGTTTATGAAATTTAGAAGATCTCGTACATACACGTTTATAGTACACAAGTTCATATATTCATCGAAAATCCACATGAACATTCTTTCACTGCCATAGGGATCCATCCACCAATCACTGATTCCCATTCGATGTTCCTTCACTGTCGCATAGCCATTCACCAAAAACCAATCAACAAAATCACCAAAAATGCAATAGGATCTAACAGAAAATGGATTCAAATTGAGTTACAAGGCTCTATTGACCAAGCCAAATTTATAGCAAAGGAATTACGGGGTACAGAAAAACTTATCGAATTTAACTTAGCATAATGTTCCAAAAGCTTCTTAGAGCCACATCTAAAACTGAACTGACTATAAAAGATTAGCTAGCTAAAAATAGAAAGCTTCACCATCCATTCATCAGCCAGCCCATAATCAAGACTAAGCTTCCTCATTGGCGGGATATTCTCCATAGCGAACACCATAATGTGAGGAACAGATGCATTATTATGATCGTACATCACAAGCTGTACCAAAACATTTGGAGTTGAACTATAGCTCATGTAATATGCTACGTTCCTTATTCTACGTATATCCGTGGAAAATTCAAGAGGGATTGACGGATGCGCTGGACGAACATAGTCAGAGAATATTTGTGATATATTGTCCCATTCCGCCCATCTCTCAGCAAAACGATTCGGGTGAACCAATCTATCACCATTCATTGTAAAAATCTGGGCGTGCTCTCGTGTGAGAGCAACTTCCGCGTACTCACATATAAAAGAACCAGCTTGGATCAAGTCCATTTTGACTCATACGATTCCAGCAAGTAGGAGGGCAATGACAATTTATCCCACACTTAAAAACTAACGATTTTGCCCTCGCCAAAATCCCATCCATGTCATATGCAAACTCGCCACTATTTTTCTATATGCAAACACAATCGTTCAAACACCCTCCCACACATCCACATCCCATCCCATTCCCATATTTATGCTCGTATGGAGGGAAAATAGTTGTGGTAAGATATTCATAATAAACAGGTTCATGATCTCCATCAATTTCATTAAACAAAAAGATCGGCACGTTCTCCCTCTTTCTCAACAAATCAAGTGTAACATAACCTTTCGGCCGAACCTCCAATGGTCGAAACCTAAGATTCTTTGTAAACTTCATTACCACTCTTCCCATTTTTGCCTGGTTTCTAATTCGAACAAGCTTGAATTTATAAACCCCAAATCCCGATTTCCCAACATCAAACCAAGTATCAGTTATCCTATATAAGCCATCATAAACATAAACTTTCTCTCTAGCACTACCTTCATACCTAAAACCTCGAATAACCCTTTCCTCCACACTGTAATGGCATAATGCATGCTCCTCTCCATTACCAAAAATTGTCAGATTCCAATTTATAATGCATGACCAACCTGTTATGCTTGCCCTGCCCGCCATCCCGGTGTATATTATCATGTCCCAGGCATCTTCGTCATCCTTGTAACCCCCAGAAACAATAATGCTGGTGGCAATGGGTTCGCCATTCGAGCTCTGCCCAACCGTGACAAAATGGATTCCAGCCTACGCCTGCCCATGCAACCCCAGGACGCACAAATCCATCCTGAAAAAGAACATATCACTAATTGAAACTCGTGGGATATTGCCAACTAGCGTCTTGTCACAATTCAACCATAAACCATGCTGCTTCATAAGCGTAGCTACCTTCAAATCCCCACGAGTTCTCCTCTGAGGTGGCAACGCATCTTGACGGTGCTTTCTCATGTTGTTATATTTAATAGGGTAGTGTATGAAGTGGAATCGAGCTCTCATATACCGTATTTGTGTTTTAGACACCGGATTCACACTTACCGTATTTGGCAATTGCTTAACGTATTTGACAGTACAACTCACCGTATTTGATAGTGCAACTCATCGTATATGGTAGCTTACTGTATTTGCAAGTGAAGCTCACCGTATTTGCACAAAATTTGCATAAAGTGTTTTTATTCATACACTAATTAAAATAACACAAATTTTTTCACTTACAAATAGAATTACCATATATGTAGAATCAATTTTTCACACATTTAAAGAATTAGAAAAAAAACAGTTTATTTTATTTAACTATTTTTAACATAAATTTCAAGTACGTTGCAAATTAAATAAATAAATATGTAAATTGCAAACTAAATAAATAGCAGATATAATTTCAACTCAAGGCCTGTGTAAACACAGTTTCCTTAAGACAAATTTGCCCCCTCACCTTGGTGCTAGAGGTTTAGTTCGAGCGTCTGTCTCCCAGGATACAACGGTAACCAGCAGAATTCGAGCATCGTGATTCTACTCCGACGAACTGGGCGAGTGTTCGAACAATATCACCTTACTAGAATGAGATGGAACAAAACAGAAAATAGGAACAAAACAGAAAACAAGCTGGAAATTGCAGACGAAAATTTCAGTGTATGAACTGCTAGAAATTGAGTGAATTATATAGACTGAATCTGACCATTAGTTTTTTATATTAACCATTGCAGTTTTTGGAGTTATACTTCGGTTTCGACCATTGGAGTTTTAGGAGTTTCAAACACTCAAAAGTCATTTGGAAAAATCACAAAAAAATTGCAAAATGCGAACAATCCAAACTGGCCAGTTTTTTTTCCGTTCGGTCCGACATTCGTGTGCGCAGGTCGCGTCCGCACTCAAGTTCAAAGTCCGAAGGCTATTTCTTTTCATGATTTACACCCCCTACGTGCACACGTGGAGAGAGCCTCTATGCTACACATGATCACACCATTCCAATGCATAGCCATATATAAAGTGGTTTTGGTTTCCATGTTTTTCCTATGTGGGACAAAGTTTTCCCACCAACATAGACCATTTCCAATGGTCCACTTTAGACTCCAATTTCTCATTCATCCGAACTTCATTTTTAGCAAATAAATACATAACTTCAATGTTCTCACGGAGGAGAACACATATCAATTTTGATATTCCAAATTTGACCAACGAGTCCCATCGAAAATTGTGTCAAAAGTGAGCCAATTCACTCATTTTTCCAACAATCCCCCACATGAATGAAAATTGGGAGGGACATGAAGTGTGAGACATAAGACTTGGTGATAAAGTTCAACGATTGAAACCTACATAGGATAGGTAGGTGTTACCCTTTGAACCTTCCTTTGTGAAAGCATATTTACTTTACTAGCTGACCAGTAGACGCCATGTCTTTGAACTGTTCTGCCGTTTGTGTAAACGATGATATACTTCACACAGGAGTCTTCCTAACACCCTTCAGTTCTCATTATTATGTTTGTTTTGACCATGAACATATGCCTGGTTCTGTGAAAGTTTCTAAGAATTGAGCCCCACACAATTCTCTTAGAAGCGACCCCACTTCTTTCTCACATAGGTGATTTATTATTACAAGTTACCCGCATTACTTGGTTTGATTTCGACGCGTAAGAATCATTAAAAGCCTATTGCTTAACTTTCATCCTCATAGGCATCATTGTTATATCATATGAATGGACAGGAGGTGATATCCCCACAGTGATTTTATCAAGCCTTTACAGTTAGGTTGTCCCTTTGAACATAGATCTTGGGATCTCCAGTCAACTAGGTTGGGTTTCCTTTGTAATGACTTATTCTTTTAAGGGCTTGAGTCTCATTTCTTTCGATGATTTTCCAACTAACTCTCTATTTAACCCTTTGGTTAGCGAATCTGCAATGTTATCCTTTGACTTAACATAGTCAATTGTGATAACTCCAGTTGAGAGTAGTTGTCTAATGGTATTGTTTCTACGATGTATATGTCTAGACTTACTATTGCTAATTAACTGTCACAATATATACAAATTGCAGGCACAGGTTTGGACCATCTTGGAATATCCTCTAAGAAGTTATGCAACCATTTGGCCTCTTCACCACATATATCTAGGGCTATAAACTCAGATTCCATCGTAGATCTGGCTATAACCGTTTGTTTAGAGGATTTCCATGAGATGACAGCACCTCCCAAAGTGAACACATATCCACTGGTGGACTTTGAGTCTTTTCTATTAGATATCCAATTAACATCACTGTATCTTTCAATGACCGTTGGATGTCTGGTGTAGTGTATTCCATAGTCACGAGTATATCTTAAGTACCTCAGTACTTTTACTATACCTTTTCCGTGATCATTTCCGGGATTACTCGTATATTTACTCAATTTGCTGACTGTGTAGGCTATGTCTCGTCTTGTACAACTCATTAAGTATATTAAACCTCCAATAACTCTCGAGTATTCTACTTGAGAGACACTTTCACCTTTGTTTTTAGAAAGAAATTGACTCGTATCTATCGGTGTTCTAGCCAAGCCAATATCATCCTTGTTGAATTTTTCTAAAATTTTGTCCACATAATATGACTGGCTTAGAACAAGTCCATCTGATGTTCTTGAGATTTTGACTCCGAGTATAACATCAGCTAAACCCATGTCTTTCATATCAAATCTCGAATTTAATATATTTTTAGTGGATTCAATCATCTTATTGTTACTACCAACAATAACCATATCGTCAACGTAAAGACATAAAATGACATAGCCATCTTTAGTGTCTTTGATGTAAACACATTTGTCACATTCAATAATTTTAAATTCACTCTCTATCATGACATTGTCAAATTTTTCTTGCCATTGTTTTGGTGCTTGTTTCAAGCCATATAGTGAATTCACCAATTTACAGACTTTCTTTTCCTGTCTTGATGACGAAAACCCCTTGAGTTGTTCCATGTAAATTTCTTCTTCTGAATCTCTATTTAGAAAGGCCGTTTTAACATCCATTTGATGTACTTCTAGATTTCACAAAGAAGCAATTGCAAGTATCACCCTAATAGATGTTATTATCGTCACCGGAGAATACGTATCAAAGTAATCAAGGCCTTCCATTTGTTTGTAACCTTTTATTACTAATCTGGCCTTGTACTTTTTGATAGTTCCATCTGCTTTCATTTTCCTTTTGAAAATCCATTTGTAGCCTTGTGGTTTCCATCCAGGAGGAAGATCCACCAGCTCCCATGTATGATTTTGCAGTATGAAATCTATTTCACCTTTAGTGGCATCTTTTCATTGAGGTCCTTTCGAGAAATTCACAGCTTCTTAATACCTTTGAGGTTCGCTTTCTAGCATATAGGTCAGAAGATCGGGACCATATGACTTTTCTGTCCTTTCCCATTTGCTGCGTCTGACCTCAGTCTCCTTTTCTAATTTTTCGTCCTGGCTATTTTAAGTCATTATCTCATATGTTCGTTTAGAGGAGCTGGCTTCCTCTTTGGACTTGTATGAAAATACTTCTTCAAAGAATGAAGCATTCCTCGATTCCATTATCGTGTTTTTGTATATGTCTGGAATTTTTGAATCATACACAAGAAATCGATAAGCACTGCTATTAGGTGCATAGCCAATGACGATGCAGTCTATCATTTTCGAGCCTATCCTTACCTTCTTTAGTGTTGGAACAACCACTTTTGTAAGACACCCCCTAATATGATCCAGAAGTCGAGCCCGACGAAGACGAGTGCGAGACAAGATCCGTTGATAGTCGATGGCGGGCCAATGACACGATTAAGGGCAAAGCAAGTGAAACAAGCGATATGATTGCTCGTTCAAGAAACCATTGATAGAACCATGTTCGGGACTCAAAATGGAGCAACTTTCATGTTCGGGTCGATGGCCAAATCAACTTGGATCAATTTGTTATCAAACGACGAAACCGGAGGCTGAAAATAAGTCTGTGCGACCGCACAACTAAAACACCATGGGACCGCATGGAGGCATACCGAAACTCAAGATGGATTTTTGGTTGAACCATGCGGCCGCATGGTTCAAAATATTTGGCGAATTTTCTAATTTTGGCAATTTTCCATATTTTGTTAGTTTTTTATTCTTTTCCATATTTTGGGGATTATGATCGACTTTCTCATGATTTTTACCTAGTTTTTAGGTTTAGTATAAATAGGAGTTTTCATTCAATTGTTAAAAACTTTTGATATTATTGATATTGAATTAAAAGTGAAGCGTATTGTCTTCTCTTCATCATTCTTCATTGAGCAATTTTGAACTTATCAAGTGTTAACTTGTGGCGTTCAAACAACCGAATTTAATTCTTGGATTGCGTGATCAAAGGGTCTTTCAAGCGTCGTTCTTGTTGGGTTTTTTGGTTCGACTTTCTTTTGGGGTTAATCTTAAACCCTTGGATTAATTTGGCTTTCTTGGGTTCATCAATCACATTGTGAGTTTCGTAGTCAACGTTGCTACGAGGTTTGCATCAGTTGGTATTAGAGCTTTGGCTCCAAATTAATTGAAGGTTATATCTTTTCTTTATTTGTTTGGGTCGTTAATTGTTCTTTCTTAGTTCTTCTTTGTTCTTGTTTTCTTTTCGTCGTTGAGTTGAGTTGTTGGTAGTATACTCATCTTCTTTCATCAAGTAGTAAAAAAAAAAATTTGATATTATTATTGTTTGACTTTGTTTTTCTACCAACAACAATTCCTACATTGTGTTTAATTTTAAGATATTCAATTGGGTTCGATTTTTTTCAATCTTTTATTGAGTCTGTTCACATATTCTAGTCAAAACATTCATCTATTCCATTTATTCAAGTCTTTTGAGTCTCGTGGTCTTCGATTAATATTCGATTTGTTTGAATTCCCGGTAAAACAATTGATTTAGTTCACTTGATTCTTTGAAGTGCTTGGAGGGAGACTTTGAGTGGTAAAAGGCCAAGTGGTGAGTTTAATAGAGGGAAAAAGCCATAGTGAGTGTTTTTCGAGTGAAATCTTTGTGAGGCATAAAGAAAAATTGTGTGATATGATGTCGAAAAGAAAAAGGTTCTAACTCAAGCCGAAACGGTAATAAAAACAATGCTTCGGAGGACATGATACAGAGGTTTGAACGGGTACTTGGTGATGTTAGGGAGAAGGTGGATAGGCAAGGGGAATGGATGGTGCAAATAGGTACTATAATTGCTAATCTTAGCCGAGGACAAGCGGAGATGTCTAATGCTAGGGTGCTAGGTAGGCGTGAATCTAGGAGAGGAAGACGAGATGAATATCTTAGTGATGAGGATGATTTTGATGAAAATGACTTTGATATGGGTCGAGCGAGGCATAGGGGCGATAGGATGGAAAGACGGGGTAGAAATAACTTGGGAGATGAAGTAGATGGAAATTTGGGAAGTATTAAAATGACTATTCCGCAATTTAAGGGGAGAAGCGATTCGGAAGCATATTTAGAGTGGGGAAGGACGGTTGAGATGATTTTTGAGTGCTATAATTATTCGGAGGAGAAAAAGGTAAAATTGGCGGTGCTTGAATTTGTGGATTACGCGATATCTTGGTGGGATCAAATACTTGCATCACGACGTAAGGGTCGAGAAAGACCAATTAGCACTTGGGATGAATTGAAGGTGTTGATGGGGAGGAGGTTTGTTCCGAGTCATTATTATAGGGAAATCCATCAAAAATTTTAAGGTTTGTACCAAGGATCGAAGAGCGTGAATGATTATCACAAGGAGATGGGAATTCTTATGATTCGGGCTAATGTGGAGGAAGATCGGGAAGCTACCATGGCACGGTTCTTCAATGGGTTAAATCGGGATATTGCAAACATTTTAGAGTTGCAACACTATGTGGAAATCGAGGACATGTTACATGTGGCAATGAAGGTCGAGAGGCAATTGAAGAGGAAATGGACGTCTAGGCAACCGTTAGGTACTTCGACTCCTAATTCAACATGGAAATCGAAGTGGGATGACAACAACAAAAATGGGGCTGCATCTAGAGGTAAAAATGATTGGCAAAAGGACAAGGATGAAAACGCTAGCAAACCAATATCAAAACTGGAGGCACAACCGTCGCGCAATCGGAACTTCAAATGTTTTAGGTGTTTGGGAACGGGGCATATTGCTTCTCAATGCCCAAACAAACGGGCGATGGTGTTACGGGATAATGGAGAGATTGTGAGCGATAGTGATGGGGAGTTTGATGACATGCCGGCATTGGAGGATGCTAGTGAAGAAGAAAAAGTTGAAGGGCCGGTTGGGGATCTACTAGTCACAAGGCGAGCTCTCACTACTCACGTCAAAGTGGATGACTTGGAGTTGCAATGGGAGAACATTTTTCACACTCGATGCCACGTCAACAATACGGTATGTAGAGTTATAATTGATGGTGGTAGTTGCACTAATGTAGCTAGCGTATCCCTTGTAGAAAAATTAGGTTTAACATTGTTGAGACACCCAAGACCTTATAAATTGCAATTGTTGAATGAGAGTGGTGAGGTAAGGGTGAATTGAAGGGTACTGCTTAATTTGTCAATTAGGAGTTATAAGGACGAGTTAGTGTGTGATATGGTGCCAATGCAAGCGGGACATATTTTATTGGGGCGACCATGACAATACGATAGAAAGGCTATGCATGATGGGTACAAAAATCGATATAGTTTCATTAAGGATGGAAGGACCATTACTCTTGTGCCATTAACACCGGCGCAAGTCTATGAGGACCAATTAAAATTGAGAAGTGAGGAAGAGAGGAGAGCAAAAGAGTTAGAAAAAATGAGAGCAAATAGTGAGTTGGAGAAAAAGAGAGAAAATGTTGAGATAGCCATTAGAGAGAAAAAGTGAGAGCAATCACAAGAAAGAAAAGAAGGGAGTGTTCCGAGAGAAGAGAGAAAACACGAGCGAATTTCTTTGCAAAAGAGAGTGATTTGAGGAGGGCGGTAATTGAGAGCAAAGAGATGATCTTGTTCGTTTATAATGAATCACCCCTCAATTTTAAGGAAACTAACCCACCCCCCCTAGTTTGGCTAAGTCTTTGTTACAGGAATTCGATGATGTATTTCCGGAGGATGCACCAAGTGGATTGCCGCCTATTCGAAGCATTGAACATCAAATTGACTTCATATTCGGAGCTATCACTCCAAATCGACCGGCTTATCGAAGTAATCTCGAGGAGACTAAGGAATTTCGAAGGCAAGTGGAGGAGTTAATGAGCAAAGGATACATGAGGGAAAGCATGAGTCCTTTTACGGTACCGATTTTGTTTGTCCAAAAAAGGATGGAACATGGCGAATGTGCGTGGATTGTAGGGCTATCAACAATATAACGGTAAAGTATCGTCACCCTATACCTAGGTTAGATGACATGCTTGAAGAATTATATGGTGCTTGCATATTTTCTAAAATTGATTTAAAAAGTGGGTATCATCAATTCGTATGCAGGAGGGTGATGAATGTAAAATGACTTTTAAAACTAAATATGGTTTATACGAATGGTTGGTTATGCCGTTTGGACTCACAAACGCACCTAACACTTTTATGCGTTTAATGAATCATGTTTTACGTGCTTTTATAGGAAAATTTGTTATGGTTTATTTTGACGACATTTTAATCTACAGCAAAGACCTAGAAGAGTATTTGGAACATTTAAAGTGTGTGTTAATTGTTTTAAGGAAAGAACAACTCTATGCTAATCTTAAGAAATGCACGTTTTGCATGGATAGAGTTATTTTTCTTGGTTTTGTGGTTAGTGCTAATGGGGTAGAAGTAGACGATGAAAAGATAAAAGCTATTAGAGATTGGCCGACACCTAAAAACATAATGGAAATTAGGAGTTTTCATGGTTTGGCTAGTTTTTATAGGCGATTTGTGAAAGATTTTAGCACTATCACCGCACCACTCACGGAAATAGTTAAAAAGAGTGTAGGTTTTCATTGGGGTGATGAACAGGAACTTGCATTTAATACTATTAAAGGTAGATTGTGTGAAACACCTATTTTGGCATTATCTAACTTTGATAAAACATTCGAGATTGAGTATGATGCATCAGGAATAGGAATTGGAGCAGTTTTAATACAGTATCGGAGGCCTATTGCATACTTTAGTGAGAAATTGAGTGGAGCTACTTTAAATTACCCTACATATGACAAAGAACTTTATTCACTTGTTCGAGTTTTGGAGACTTGGTAACATTATCTATGGTTGAAGGAGTTCGTAATATACACCGATCATGAGTCACTAACGCACTTGTAGGGACAAGGTAAATTGAACAAGAGACATGCACGGTGGATGGAATTCATTGAGACCTTTCCATACGTCATTCGGTATAAACAAGGTAAGGAAAATGTGGTGACGGATGCATTGTCGCGAAGGTACGTATTGCTAACTACTCTTGATTCTAAGCTACTTGGGTTTGAACATATTAAGGAATTGTATGAAAAAGATGTTGAATTTTCGAATATTTATTTGTCATACATAAAAGGGGCGGTTGATAGGTTCTTTAGGCATGAGGGGTATTTATTTCGGGAAAATAAGTTATGTGTTCCTAATTGTTCTATTCGGGAGTTGTTAGTAAGGGAGGCACATAGTGGTGGATTGATGGGACACTTTGGGGTTCAAAAGACTTTAGATGTATTGAAGGAGCATTTTTATTGGCCTAAGATGAAAAGTGATGTTGAGCGAATTCGTAGTCGATGTATAGGTTGTAAAAAGGCTAAATCTAAGGTTTTACCACAAAGTTTGTACACACCTTTATCTACACCTAGTGAGCCTTGGGTTGATATCTCGATGGACTTTGTTTTGGGTTTACCTAGGACTAAGAGAGGTCGGGATTTTATTTTTGTGGTTGTAGATAGGTTCAGCAAAATGGCACATTTTATACCATGTCACAAAACTGACGATGCCACGAACATTGTGACTTATTCTTTAAAGAGATTGTGCGTTTACATGGGGTTTCTAGAAGCATAGTGTCGGATCGGGATGTCAAATTTTTGAGTCACTTTTGGAGAGTTTTGTGGGGTAAGTTAGGCACTAAGTTACTATTTTCCACAAGTTGTCACCCACAAATGGATGGGCAAACCGAGGTAGTGAATAGGACTATGATACAATTGTTAAGCACAGTAATCAATAAAAATATGAAGAGTTGGGAGGAGTGTCTATCATTTGTTGAATTTGCATAAAATCGAGCTGTTCACTCTACTACGTCATATTCTCCATTTGAAATTGTATATGGTTTTAATCCACTAAATCTTTTGGATTTAATTCCTTTACTTGTGAATGAACGTGGTAGTTTAGATTACAAAAAGAAGGCGGAATTGGTTAAGTCGCTCCATGAAAAGGTAAAAGCACAAATTGAAAACAAAAGTAAGTTGGTTGCGTCGCAAGCAAACAAAGGTAGGAAGCACGTGACATTCGAGTCAGGAGATCGGGTTTGGATGCACCTTAGGAAGGAGCGGTTTTCGAAGAAAAGGAAGTCTAAGTTGCAACCGAGGGATGATGGTCCTTCAAGTGATTGAAAAGATAAACGACAATGCTTACAAGTTGGACCTTCCAGGTAATGTTTCGACTACTTTTAATGTATCTGATTTCTCTTTGTTTGACCCAAGTTCAGATTCGAGGATGAATCCTTTTGAAAAGGGAGGGGATGATATGATCCAGGAGTCGAGCCCGACGAAGGCGAGTGCGAGACGAGATTCGTTGATAGTCGATGGCGGGCCAATGACGCGATCAAGGGTAAAGCAAGTGAAACAAGCGATGGGATTGCTCGTTCAAGAAACCATTGATGGAACCATGTTCGGGACTCAAAATGGAGCAACTTTCATGTTCGAGTCGAAAGCCGAATCAACTTGAATCAATTTGTTATCAAACGACGAAACCGGAGGCTGAAAACAAGCCTGTGCAACCGCACAGCTAAAACACCATGCGACCGCATGGAGGCATACCGAAACTCAAAATGGATTTTTGGTTGAACCATTCGACCGCATGAAAATACACCATGCGGCTGCATGGTTCAAAATATTTGGCGAATTTTCTAATTTTGACAATTTTCCATAATTTGTTAGTTTTTTATTCTTTTCCATATTTTGGGAATTATGATCTACTTTTGCACGATTTTTACCTAGTTTTTAGGTTTAGTATAAATAGGAGTTTTCATTCAATTGTTAAAAACTTCTGACATTATTGATATTGAATTAAAAGTGAGGCGTATTGTCTTCTCTTCATCGTTCTTCATTGAACAACTTCAAACTTATCAAGTGTTAACTTGTGGCATTCAAACAACCGGATTTAATTCTTAGATTACGTGATCAAGGGGTCTTTCAAGCGTCGTTCTTCTTGGATTTTTTGCTTCGACTTTCTTTTGGGGTTAATCCTAAACTCTTAGATTAATTTGCCTTTCTTGGGTTCGTCAATCTCGTTGTGGGTTTCGTAGTCAACGTTGCTACGGGGTTCGCATCACCCCCACACTCGCAAGTGTTTATAGGTAGACTTTCTTCTTTTCCATAACTTATAAGGGGTCTTTTCCGATTTCTTTCAGGGCACCTTATTTAAAAGGTAATTTGCTGATAACGCAGATTCATCCACATGTTCTAAGGTAACCCTGAGCTTACTAGCATTGCATTCATCATTTCTTTTAAGGTATGATTTTTTCGTTCAACTACACCATTTTGTTACGGTGAATAAGGTGCGGTGATTTCATGTATGATTCCGTGTTGTGCACAGAAATCGGAAAATGGTGCTTCATACTCACCACCTCGATCACTCCGCAGTACCTTAATTTGCTTATTAAATTGAGTTTCAACTTCATTCTTATAGAGAACAAATTTCTCTATAGTTTCATCCTTGCTTTTAAGCAGATACACATAACAGTATTTTGTACCATCGTCGACAAAAGCAATAAAATACTTGTTGCCACCTCATGTTTGTACAAGTTTTAAGTCATATATGTCACTGTGAATTAAATCAAGTGGTTCTGTGTTCCATTCAACTGATTTAAACGATAACTTTGTCAATTTTGTCTCAACATAAGTTTCACACTTATGTTTTGAATCAATGTGGAACTCGGGTATGCAATTCAAGTTAACTAGTCTTCGTAAAGTATCATAATTAACATGTCCTAGTCTACCATGCCACAAATTGGAAGATTCAAGCAAATAAGCAGAAGAATTTGCTTTATTCATTTTTGGTTTCATTACCATTATATTCAGTTTAAACATACCGTCAGAAACATAACATTTTTCGACAAACATTCCACTTTTTGATAGAATGATTTTGTCTGACTCAAATACAATGCAAAACCCATGCTTATTCAAAAGCAATCGGGACACTAAATTATTACGAATTTCCAGCACATATAGCACATTGTTGAGAGTCAGCTCCTTTCCCGAGGTCATCTTTAGAACCACCTTTCCTTGACCCTTGATTTCAGAGGTTGCTGAATTTCTCATGAACAGCTTCTCCCCGTTTTCAATTGCTTCAAATGTAGCAAACAACTCTTTATCAAAGCACACATGTCTTGCAGCACCGGTGTCAATCCATCACTCCTTAAGGTTTGAACCCACCATGTTCACTTTAGAAATGACAGCTGCGAGATTCATTTCTGAGACATCTTGTGCCATGTAGTCAACCATATTTGCTTCTTTCGTCTTCTTCTTTGACATTCTACACTCTGAAGACTTGTGGCCTACTTTGTCACAATTGAAGCTTTTCCCTTGAAATTTCTTCTTAGAAAATTCACCTTTCAGTCCGTGCTTGGTCTTTTTTCCATTGGATGGCCCAAACTTGTTTTTGTAACTCTTACTGCTTTGACCATGCTCCACAACATTGACTTTAGCAAGACCAGGATTGAACCACTTCTTTTCTGAACTTTTGTTGTCTTCTTCAATTCGAAGTCTTACAATAAGTTCTTCAAAGTTCATTTCCTTTCATTTGTGTTTCAAATAGTTTTTGAAATCTTTCCATGTAGGGGGCAATTTTTCAATAATTGCTGCCACTTGAAAGGTTTCACTCAACACCATTCCTTCGACATGAATTTCGTGAAAAATCACTTGGAGTTCTTGCACTTGACTGATAACAGTTTTGGAGTCCACCATCTTATAGTCTAGGAATCTGCCAACTATAAATTTTTTAGCCCCGGCATCCTCAATTTGTATTTTCGGTCTAAAGACTCCCACAACTCCTTAACAGTTTTCATCGTGCTATACACATTGTATAGTGTGTCTGCTAAACTATTCATAATGTAGCTTCGACATAAAAAGTCTGAATGCTTCCAAGCATCAAGTGCACTGACTGCTTGAATATCTCCTTCTCTTTCATTGAGTATAGGAGCAATCTCAGTCAAGAATCTCGCAAGATTCAAGGTGGTCAGGTAAAACAGCATTTTCTGCTGCCACCTCTTGAAATTCAAGCCATTGAATTTCTCTTATTTCTCTCCATAATTAACCGGAACAGTAACCGTTTGGCCAGTTGTTGGAGCCACAGTTTAACTCACAACATGACTAGGCAAGTTAGCCACAGCACAGTTTGGTCCTTGAGCCATAGTAGAGCCTACAACTTCATTTTCAGCAAGAACAGTTTGGGTCACATCCATGTTGGTTAGTTCGACAGCCATTTCTGAAAATGAAACAATTATTAGTCTCCAATAAACAAATAAACTTGTTTACTACCAATACGTATTAGGAAGTTTGTTGTTATATTTAATCGGTAGTGTATGGAGTGAAATCGGGCTCTCATATACCGTATTTGTGTTTTAGACACTGGATTCGCACTTACCATATTTGACAGTACAACTCACCGTATTTGGCAGTATAACTCACTGTATTTGACAGTGCAACTCACTGTATATGACAGTTTACTGTATTTGTAGGCGAAGCTCACCGTATTTGCACAAAATTTGTATAAAGTGTTTTTATTCATACACTAACTAAAATAATACAAATTTTTTCACTTCCAAATAGAAATACCCTATATCTAAAATCTATTTTTCACACATATAACAAATTAGGAAAGAAAATAGTTTATTTTATTTATCTATTTCTAACATAAATTTCAAATACGTTGCAAATTAAATAAATAAATATGCAAATTGCAAACTAAATAAATGGCAGATATAATTTCAACCCGAGGCCTGTGTAAACACAGTTTCCTTAAGACAAATTCGCCCACTCACCGTGGTGCTAAAGGTTTAGTTCGAGTGCCTGTCTCCCAAAATAACGGTAACCAGCAGAATCCGAGCACCGCGATTCTACTCCGGTGAACTGGGCGAGTGTTCGAACAATATCACCTTACTGGAATGAGGCGAAACAAAACAGAAAGTAAGAACAAAACAGAAAACAAGCTGGAAATTGCAGATGAAAATTTCAGTGTATGAACTGCTAGAAATTGAGTGAATTATATGGACTGAATCTGACCATTAGTTTTCTGTATTAACCATTGCAGATTTTGGAGTTACACTTCAGTTTCGACCATTGGAGCTTTAGGAGTTTCAGACACTCAAAAGTTATTTGAAAAAAACCACAAAAAATTGCAAAACGCGGACAATCCAAATTGGTCAATTTTTGCTTTGTTCGATCCGACATTCATGTGCGCCCGCACTCAAGTTCAAGGTCCGATGGCTATTTCTGTCCGTAATTTGTACACCCCCTGCGCGCGTACGTGGAAAGAGCATCTATACTATACATGATCACACAATTCCAATGCATAGCCATTTATAAAGTGGTTTTGATTTCCATGTTTTTTCTATGGGGATAGTTTTCCCACCAACATAAACCATTTTCAATGGTCCACTTTAGACTCAAATTTCTCATTCACCTGAGCTTCATTTTTGGCAAATAAATACATAACTTTGGTATTCTCGCGGAGGAGAACACATATCAACTTTGATATTCCAAATTGGACCAACGAGTCCCACCAAAAATTTTGCCAAAAGTGAGCCAATTCACTCATTTTTCCAACATCTCATCCTCTACAATGAAGAAGACCCACAGGCAGTCGTATAGCATCCGGGTCAGACGAATCAAGTCCCGAAAGTGGCGCCGATTCTCGAGCTGGAGATCAGTTACAGAGACTAGAATGGAGGAGCGCCGGCGGATGTATTGGCAAGCTCCCTGCGTCGAAATAGCGAAATTTGACAGCTGGATTTCCGAGTTTTTGACAGGAATAATATTGGTGCTAGAATCCGGGTAGGTGAAAGCATTTTCGAAGAGCTCAGAAATGCGGTGAAATTTGGAGCGTAAATTGGGGTCGGAAGGGGTTGTAAAAAAGGGGGAGTGTTCATCAATGGGTTCAAGTTTTGGCTCAATTTTTGGTAAGATTCTGGAAGAAGAGGAAGTAGAATCAGGGTACTGATTAAGGTCTTCAAATGGTATTACTGAAGAACCCATTAGCAGGGGCGGATCCAGAGACTTCGGACTGTGGGATCAAAAATAAAAAAAATTTCGAATAACGTATCATTAACAAAAATAAATTCATAGGATTAATGGATTGGAGTGGATAATTAATTGTTATTTGGAACCACAAACCCAAATAATCGTTTCAGCAGCAGAAAATTAAAAAAAAAATGGAAAAAAAAAACTGTGGGGTCATTTGACCCCACATGACCCCATGTGGGTCCGCCCATGCCCATTAGCACTTCTCAATTTTTTGTGTGTGTGTGTGTGAGAGAGAGAGAGATAGTTGATGGTGAGTTACAGTGTCAGAGCTTTGAAAATGGAGGTGGAGCGAGTAGGATTGAGACAGAGACGAGAGACAGACCAATGTAACATGCAAAGTGGGCTTGTTAAGAAGAGCTCAAGATCCCAGAAATTGTGCAAGCGAGGACATAATAATGGGTAAAAATCAATTTTAGTCCCAAATATTAAGGAAAATTTCATAATAGTCACTCAATATTATGGTTAAATTTTCGGGTTAATTACAAAATGTCAACAATCTTTGGACAAAGTAGCAATCATATCACAGACTAATTTTTGTCTTGTAAACAAATTGAGGACCTCTTCATGATTTATGTCAAATTTTGTGTTAATTCAAACAATTGTACTAAATGCATCATTTCCATATAGGGTAAAAATGTCAAGTCACGTGACCCATTAAAATCAATAATAAACAATTATTTGAAAACAACAATATGATAAACAAAATAATTCTATTTCGTCGGGGAAAAAAAAAAGTCTCCCACCTCACTTGACTTATCCTTTAAATTGGACAGAAATTGTCTAAAGGGACTAAGTTTGTCAATTTCTTAAATGTTGAGTTGAAAACTTTACCAAAAACTGTCTAGGACTATATCGATACTTTGGAGAAAGATGGGGGACTAAATTTGAAATTTATCCTTCAATTTTCAGTTAGGTCATTAATGATTTCTTCACATAAATTAATGTCATTTTATATAACACAATTGAATTGCGTAATCATGTTAATAAATTATATTTTAATAACAAGAATTTTAAGTTATTACACGAGTTACATTGTTTACCTAACAAATCGACAAACAAATATTGAAGAGTCTATAGAAGAAAATGATTTTGTCAACTAAAAAAGAGTTATATTTAATAGTAATCATTTGTAATACGCATACTAAATTAAATTGAATTTGAGGTAAAGGGTATGTTCAATAGTAATTATGTGAATCAATTTTTTTTATCATTAGAGAGAAAAGTGGATTTTACATGTAAGTGAAGGAGTCAAAAAAGACGGCTGACTTAGGGAAGTAACGATTAAAAATTTGATTTTTTTGTGGTGAAAAATCAAAACCAAACAGGGGCGAATTTTACCCACTAGTTGGTGCACTATTTGCAAAATTGCCCTTTAATTACTATTTTTTGGATTTTCTTTATTTTCCTTTGACAATCTTTTCTTTAGATTTTGGTAATGTAGTGCTTACTTTTTGATCTTTTACGTGTTAGTACTTAGTACAATACTTAGTATGTTTAGTGTTGGGATTTTGGATGAGTAGCCACCATAAATATGTTAATCATAAAAGTAGAATAATTTTATTTAGCATCAATAATTTTAAAATATAAAAAGCATCGATAGTGTTGAACAAATGAACCGTAATTTTTTATATTTAATTTAAGCTGTAATTTAATGTTATCAGTGTTGTCTCGTAAACTAATGTTAAACAGTGCTAAATGGTGTTACTCATAAAAACATGTTTTAATGTAGTGTTAAATATGCTTGACTAACATTAATAACACAATACAGTTGGCTACCAATGACTTTTGTTTTGATCAGCTACGTTTACCCAAATAATAATAATAATAATAATAATAATAATAATAATAATAATAATAATAATTCACCAAGATCTAGTTGTACTAAAATTTTATTTACCCAACAATATTTAATAAAATAATTAAACTAATAAATTTAATTTACCAAGAAAAATAATAATTAAATCAAGCAAGACTTTGTTGGTTAATTCAATGTGTTTTTTGTGTGTACTTGTACATGGAGATGTGAGTAGAAAATATCGCAATAAATGGAATAAGGAAAGGCTTATAGAAAATTTTTAAATTTTAAATCCGATCTACAAATTTGGTTTCGCTTTCAATGAATTCTTAGAAAGTAGAGAGAAAATTATCAAAGGAGTTGAATAGAACCCAATCTGCATTTGCACTACCATCGAATTGTTGTAATAGCATATTCCGAAGGCATTGAGAAAGCAGGGAGTCATTCCTTATAAGTGACAATACATTGGATGGTAGCTAGCAACAGCATGGCATGACTGAGTAACGTTTAATGATAGGAGGGTTTTTAGCAACGACTTATTCCCGACGATAGTGCTAACAGTGAATGAAATATACTGCGGACTGTTTGTTCCACTTATCCTTATCGCAACTTTAGTTATCAATAAGAATACCTATGCTTGTTAGATCCATCCATCTTAGATAATATGTCGGCCTCCAAAATACTCCGCTCTCAAATGGCTAAACGGGAGAAATAGACGTTTGTTTTAGTCTAACTTAAATCCTTTCATAAGTAGCACAAAGTGCATCCAAAGACTAAACTTGAACTATGGCTTCTCTTGTGTTGCAGTTCGCGCTCGTATGCTTTTCATTCTACTATATAGCACACCATATTTTCTAGAAAAAAAATGACAATGGGTACATCAGAAAAGAATGGGTATGTAACTCTCTAAAGAATGATAAAGCCATCTTGCAAATTCTTCAACTCTGATCCACACTCAATATCGAGCTTCAGAACAACCTTTAAAATAATAATAATAATAAAAAGAATGTGTCTATTAAGTAGATCAAGAAACTTATAACTTTAAAATAAAGGGTTATTCTATGGGTACATTAGGGGGTACAAGGCACAGGCCCCCCTCTAATAGGAGGCCACCAGGTGTCCATTTTGGCCACCCTTATGTACAATATTATGTACCCACAGAATAATTCTAAAATAAAATCAATTCAAAAAAGGATGCACACGAAAAACGGACCCCCTTATGTACAAATTATGTACTCATAGAATAATTCTAAAACAAAACCAATTCAAAAAAAGTAATACTATTCGTAGTCGTTCACTGCGATAGTCGCCCTTCATGACATACACATGACAAGTGATTATTTGATGCATTAATATGATAGTTTTATTTATTTATTAATGCATCAAATAACCACCTGCCATGTATATGCCATGTAGAGCGACTGTCGCAGTGCGCGACTGCAAATAGTATTATTCATTCAAAAAAGGATACACACGGAATCCGAAATTAGCCAACCCCATACCGATATGGGATAAGGCATAGTTAAGTTTATTGCAAAAAAAGGGCAATCATTAGTTATGCACAAATCTTTTGATATCCGTCAACTAACTCCTTTCCGTGCTAATTATCACATTGTGTAATCCCATTCTAATTACAATTCTACGGCATGCCCCTCGATACCAGTTCTTGGAGTCATCTCAGTATTCTTCCCAAAAAATCCAGGAAAAATCATAGTTACCCCCCATACTTGCAGGCTTCTTGAGCATCTTTCCTGTTCTCTCACCGCCATTTCTAGAATGGGCATAGATACCTCAATATCTCCCCTTCCCAGTACAATCTCTTTCTTATACCTGGACGTAAGCAACTCCATCTTCTCAAGCTCCCACCTCGACTGCCGGACTTCAGCACCACTACTTCACCAATTTGACCCAGTGAAGTATTGAATCCAATGGAGAAGAGAAATTGAATACTGAAAAGTGCATAAAGTTTGTACCTTTAATAAAAAATTGAACAGAAAAACCAAAAAATAGATCAAAATGAAGAGCAATACATAAATTTAGTGCAACCTCGAACCAAAACCGAAAGCAATTTGGTGAAATAAGCATTTACTTAAACAAAGCACAGAAAACAATTGTCCTTATTTCTTTTTTTTTTTTTTTGGGAAAACACAAAAAAAAATAAAAAATAAAATCAAAATCCATCCCAAATGAAGGAAAGGAACACAAAGCTTGCAACAAGAAAAATAGATAAGAAAAGTACCAAGTGTTAAATATCCCAGAAGGTATTTTATATTTTTTTTATTTTATTTATTTATTATTATTATTATTTTTTTTTTTTGGGTCAAAATCTCGAAGAAGCAATGGAGGCCATAGGACAGCTTGCAGTAGTGATAATATATAAAGTCGCGCTGCACTAAAATTTGCACCATTTTGTATCAAATCAAAATTTGTCTTCAATCATTGCACAAAAACTTACACCAAATGAATAATATTTTATTATTTTATTCATTCTTCCGATTTTTGACAATGTATTTATTTAAAAAATTGTTTATTTATTTATTTTATAACTATATCAATTACTAAATCATAACTTCGTTAAATTAACAAATATATTGAATTATTATTAATTACTAAATTATTCACATGTTTTATATATTATGTTAAATTGACAAAAATAATTGATTATATTATTAATTTATTATAAAAAATTACATCAAATTTACAAAAATAATTGTTAAATTAAAAAATCCTTAATTATTATTAATTACTAAATTATTCACATGTTTTATATATTATGTTAAATTGACAAAAATAATTGATTATATTATTAATTTATTATAAAAAATTACATCAAATTTACAAAAATAATTGTTAAATTAAAAAATCCTTAATTATTATTAATTATATTACTGAAAATAATAAACTTTAATAATATATTTAACAATGTAATCAATTATTATTATTTAATATTATTATAGGATGAAAATTACACAAATATGTTTAACCATTACCTTTGAAAATTGAAAAATGAATGACAAAACGGACATTGCACCATTTGGTGAAAAAGTGGTGCAACTGTTCATGTTGCACAATGGTTGGAGGGAGGTTTGCACCAAATTTTGGTGCAATAGGACACCCATTGGATGTGACCTCAATCAAAAGATTGGGAATATCTAAGAATGGAAGAGTAGTTTTATGTGTTTGGCGAAAATTGCTTGAGGGAGTCTAAAATTAATATTTGAAAAAAAAAAATATATGTATATATATATATATATATATACACCTTAAGCTTATTTATTTGATTGAAAAATTTCAGAAACTCTAAAATTTTAAAAATAATTGATACTATTAAAATATAAAAATACTTTACTTGCATGAAAATTTGACCTATTTATCATTCTAATATGTTAAGCGGATTTTTATTTTTTTATTTTGCCCC
>NW_019265290.1:1157554-1162207 GCF_002742605.1 Olea europaea var. sylvestris
TTTTTTATATGATTAAAATTAATTTCTACATGTTATCGCCCACAGCTGTGGTCGTGCCGGAGTGGTTATCGGGCATGACTAGAAATCATGTGGGCTCTGCCCGCGCAGGTTCGAATCCTGCCGACCACGACATTTGGTTTTTTGAGTCAGTTTCGTTTAATGAATGAAAAAAATTGTATTAACACAATGGGATCAAAAATGATTAAATAAATTCTTCTCATCTCGGCATAGACACGTAAGAAGGGGGTGTTGAAGACACATAACATAGGATTAAAGAAAATTAATTTTGTTAAAGATAGATTTTAAATAGATAAATTTAAAGTTGTTTAACAATTTTAATTTATAGAAGATGTGGCTATACATGATATATAAGCATACAATAGTATTATGTTTGTTGTCATCGTCGCCAATCATGAAAATCATGAACAAGTTGGTACTTGAATGAATTTGACATGCATATGACTAAAATCAAATTGAGCGACAAACAATAATTTTACCATGTTAGAGATAAGTGAAAAGATCAAGATATCCGTACAAATAGTTAAAAATTTGAGATCTTGCAACTTTCTCAAGTTTGATTTATCCTCTCAATATCCCGTCTCTCATACATTCATGTATTAAAAGACGAAAGAAGAAAAAAATTCTCCATCTAGAGTGAAGATGAATCTGGTTCAAATACAATATTGTACCAATTCAGTCTAAATAAAACTTATTACACGATACCTCCAATTACTTTAAATAAAATTTTCTACGAACTCTTCAAATACATTTAGTCAATTATGTTTCTTAGTGCGAATTATATATCGACTTTGATCCCAACACGTTATAGATTGTTTTCTCTACAAACTTTATAAAAGTTTATTGGAGATCATACTCCAACAACAACATGCCATGTATAATTTATTGGATACGAGGTTTAAAATAAGAAAGATCCAAACATTAATGTTTAAAAATCTGATGCCATGTAATGAGCATCAGCAATTGCGCGCAGTCTATCCATTTCTTGTTCTATCAACTTGAGAGGCATGGAATAAAAATTGTGGTTTCAGTCTTGTGAATTATAAGGTTTGCTGCACTGTATTTGATTACTTTCTATGAAGTCTTGTACAGAACCTTTTGGGCAAGTTGCTTTTTGCGTATGTACGTGAGTGTGTTTATGTTTTAGATGAAGTAGTCAAGGTGAAAATACAGGAGATGAAATTCTTGAGTCCAATTATTATGAAGGAAGCTTTAAGCTCATATCGAACATGAGTTGAGAACAAAAATTGAATGATATAAGATTTAATCCCTCGTTGTTCTACGGTAGTTTTTTGGTAAATCGAGTAGTTGTTAACCATTTGACTAGCGAAGAAAGAAAAACGAGGCTAATCTATTTATAAAAATTATACATGTAAATGTTGGATGAAAAGAACAACCTTGAGGGATTTTAACACCTTAAGGCTTAAAGAGGTGACTAATCAAAAGATAATGGCATGGAAGATTCACTTACCTTAGGAGTACAATTTACACTTTTATCAATTTCTATAGTGAGTATTTCTTTATTTTCTTGAAGTCAATTCACAATAAAATATTTTTATTCTTATACAATTTAAATATTCTGCAGTTTTAATTAATTGATAGAACAAACGAATTGATTGTAGAGTCCTTGTTTGACTTGCGTTGACCCTAACCCTCTCGATTTATCAATAAAATAGTATTACATTGGCAAAAAGATGGTCCGGCTCAAAATAACCCATTTTATACCCTAGTTATAGTCGAAATATATTCGCATCTTCTTATTACCCATTTAATATTAATAAATCGGGGTGATTGATGTTTGTTAATATGTGTTGAAAAAGTTGGGAGTAAAGGAATTTAAATAATAATAATAATAAATAAATAAAAATAAAAATAAAAAAGGTTATGCATTAGGCCATTTTCCTAAATCTTGGGTACGTATTACCAATAAGTAGCAAACTGTACAGCAACCTGGATGCCGCCAGCAGACAAAAAAAAATTATCAGAAAATTAATAAGAAACTCCGGAGAGCTTTTGTTTGGGCTCCATTTTATTTAAAATACATTTTACTCTCTCTTTTTTTTTTTTTTTTTTTTTTTTTTACACATTTTTTAATAAAATAATATTACACGTAAATTCAAAATATTTTCCTTCTTTTTTAACCACACATTCTTCAAAAAATCTCTATTCTAAAATACATTTTTGTAATGCGTTTAATGCGCTTAGATAGTACCATATTACTAAGTTTTATATCGTCAAAATGTTGATTTATATTTAACTTAGGTTAATTTTTTTTTGTTTAAGTGGTAAATCCGTTTCTAAGAAACTAAAAAATAAAGGAGGACAAATTGGCCGTTGGATGGAAGTTTGGTGGACTAATACACATATAAACAGAAGTTGAAGTACCATAATAGGCGGAATGGAAAATGGAGGATCAAAATCGAGGAGAGAATAAAGAAAAAGGGACTAAAACGTAATTTCTAAAAGTTACATACGACTGGGCCGTCGCCTGGTGATACATAACAGAGGCTTATTTGAGTGACAGCCTAATTTTGTATTGGGCAATCACTCAAGCAAAAACCCAGCAAAAAGTTATATTTTTCCCGTTTTGAGTCCTACACCAAATGGGAAACTCTTTTGGACGCGGTTTTCACCCAATTTTAGGATTGTTGAAGGCCCTATAAATACAAATGTTTGGAGATAACAAAGGGTGACCGGTATACCATTCCATTCATCTCATATTTCATCATAAAATTCCATCTTTTTGGAGCAAAACTAGGATCTTCATTGGAGAGTTTATCAGGGTTGAAGATCAAGCACGAAGATGGAGTTATACTATTTGATTTTCTTCTTCTCTAGATTATAAATTCCATCTTTTGTGTTAGTTTTTGTCTCTTTATTATGCTAGGTTGAACTGTTTTTGTGTAAGGTTATCGATGAACCTTCTATTACAAAACTTTAACTTTTGAATCTTATTTTTGCTATCAATGCACGTTTTCAATTCTTGAATGGTTGTCATGGATTTATTTTTCTCCACAATTATATGTGCAATAATTGTATCATTTCTTTAATTTGTTTTACTTTTGAAAGATTAAAAATAAGTAAGATATAGTGTTAATTGTTCTAGAGTCTGATAAGTGATAGAAATATACCGCTATGCTCCACGTGATAATAAATATTCATAAATTCTTAATGCATTCTTGTATGTTCGCATCCGTTATAGAAATATAATCGGGTCACATGTGATCATAGATTCAACTCTACTCAAAATATATTGTTAAACAAATTAAGAATATTGATCTTCATAATTAAATTGTGTTGCCATATTCAAATGTTCAGAGTTAAAGTGGATTGATATAAGAGGATTCAAGATCCTAGCACATTTTTTATCATCATATTATCATCACATTTGCATTAATTTTAGTTAATTCAGGTCTTACATTCATAGGTATACTAGTTGATCACAATTTAGTTATAAAAAAAAATCACAAGTTTCAATTATTTCTATTAAGGTTAAGTTAATTTCAACTTAAACTAATACAATTTCTATGCGTACCATATTTGTATTCAAAATTCATTTTACTACTTGCTAACGATCCGTGCACTTACGGTATTTTAAACGAAGAAATAATTCCGTAAAAAGTTTTTGGTGTCATTATCGGGATTGTTACTTTAATTGAATTTGATTTAATCTAGCACTAATTCGAATTTCTATCTATATTCTTGTATCTTCTCCCTTAGGAGGCATACTTCTTAATTCACAAGCCTAGCATGAAATAAGTAACTATTCAATGATCTGTATAATTCGTGAAGTAAAATCTTACTCTGAAAATTTGAATCAACGTGACTTTAGTTCCTATGTGAATTATTTCATCGTAAAAAATAAGGATGGAATTACATGCCAAGATAGAACCTTCACTTTATACACAAGACATTTAGAAGATGCGCATAAAAGTTTTGGGGACAATAATGAGGTAGTTGACATGAGAGAGTTATGATTGGTGGAGAAAATGTGGAAATTCTAGTTTTTCTATCCTAATATTTTAAAGATCCATGCATAATTTTCTGATTCCGCGATTCAAAATTACAATTCTGCAAGAATCACTAAAATAATAGCATGGAAAACCTTAAATAGTTTCACATTTTCTCCTTCAATCATATCTCTCACCATGTCGACCACTCTATTATTGTTCCCATCAAAACTTTCATGCACATCTTCTGAAAGTCTTATATACAAAATTGAAGGTTTTATCTTAGTAGACAATTCCATCTAGTTTTTTTACAGCGAAATAATCCCCATATGAACAAAGGTGGCACGTTGATTCAAATTTTCAGAGTGAGCAGGTGAATCATTTTACTTCATGAATTATACAGGTTATAAGAATAATTACTTGTTTCATGCCCGGTTTGTGAATTAAGAAGTGTGCCACAGAGGGAGTAGATGATCCTTTCCAATTTGTCCTCATAGTTTAGTAAAGAACAAGCACAGTGGATGCTGGCTTTCCGGTTGTTTTACACCTGGTGGAGTGATGAAATGGTAATGAATGTTTACGAAAGACAGAGAAAGTGTATGACGACTAATATGTAAAATAGAGTAAGCATTTGGAGATGTCTTCTAATAATTCTGAATCATGAAGTACAATTGCCAGTTTAGAA
>NW_019265290.1:1163104-1169885 GCF_002742605.1 Olea europaea var. sylvestris
TTTATTTATTTATTTTTTAATCATTCTTTGTTTTTTCTTCTTTCATTGAAGAGAAGGAAGCTTTGTACAGCATGTAGCTATGATGAATTTAAATCTCAAAAATATTATTTTATTGAAAGAAATTTTATACAATGACACTTTGACACTTTCACTCATACTTATTTAATTATAGGATACTACTATCACAATAAATTTTTAAACCAACTTCCTCTCTGCACTACTCTTTCTTTCTCTTCTACTCTCAGCTCACTCTATCTCTCTGTTCACTCTCTTTCTCTTCACACTCATACACAAAATGCAGCTGGACATGGATATATATATATATAGGTGCTGAATTCGGTGGCTGCTTCTTCTTCAACATTCCATAATGTTGGTGATGGTAGTCGCCTTCATTTTCTAGAGAAATCTTCCATGAAGAAGAAGGTTTTGTTAAGAGAATAAATCTCACATCGGTTAAATACCGAAATATTGATCAATTTAAATAGATCTTGGGTCACTCCTCTTAATAAGGTTGACCTCATTAAGATGGACCCCAAATCTTAACATGGTATTAGAGCCCGGTAATCTCCAACGAGCTATTCAATTCGATTAAGTCTCAAAAATGAGCACACGAATTTCAAGATTGGTCTGCTCAAAAAGAGCCACCATCTTGCGAGGGCATGTTAAGGGAATAAATCCCACATGCCCCCGCAAGATGATGGCTCTTTTTGAGTAAAATATAGGATGGAAAAACCCACCAAAATCTGGAATTTTCAATTGAAGTTGGTGTTGTATCTTCAAGCTAATTGAAAAAGATGGTGCTTTGCTAATGTTTTCCCTCATGCGTGTTCTATTAATTTGGGTTGAAATAAGATCATATGTTTCATTAAACTACTTGTACAATCTTCCATTGCATAATATCTTCACCTCGATGCTAGCTTGACTAAATATTACATATGTTCTATTTCTGAATTTATCTTTTGAGAATCTGCATATTTGTCTTCAAAGGCAGTGATCGTACTTTTCTTTTTTTGTTGAGAGTGGTTAAGTGATATTTAACTATTTCATTGCATTTCCTTGACATTACGATCTACAAGATAACATTTTTACCTTTTTATTTTTCAATAAACTTTCTTCATTGTTCAATGGGTGCATATGAATATTTTGGTACAGAGCACAAATATGAATTGTCAAACGTTAGCAAGCATAGAAAGATTAGTTTCATCCTCATTAATTTCTTCCTTGGGCAAAAAAAAATTGGCTAGCAAAAACTTTTTCACCTGAATTTTACTAGAATATTATCCTTATCCAATTTTACTTATTATTATGTTAATTTCTATAAGATTTAAGTGAAAATTTTCTGTGAATAATTAATACACTAACAGTGTCTTAAAACTAATGCACGGGTAAAAGACTAGTATATATGTTAAAAGTCCTAATACCCACTTAAAACGTCTAAAACGTCCTTACTAAAAACCCTAAATCCCCTAATTTCATCACCATTTCCCCTTCAATCTTCAAAACAACACTATGGACCCTACTTTCTTCTTTTTCTAATTATTTCTTTGCATTATCTGCCAAGATTGATTGCATGAAGTGGGGTTTTTTATTTTTTATTTTTTAAACAAAACCTTTTGCATTAAGTGGCTTTTGTAAACAGGGTCTCGAACTCAGTCAAAGCATCCTCAATTATCTTTATAAACATTTTGAAATTCAAAAGAGCTAAAATATTATATTTCACTATCTTAAATTTAAGAATTTATTAACATCTTTTAATGAACTTCATTACTAGAATACGAATATTGAATCGCATGCCAGTGTATGACCTCTAAGTAACAATTTTAGATTGATCAAAATTTTGAAATAAAGTAGGAACATAAAGAAAAACATATGTGAAATTGGTGAAAATGGCACCTTATCATTTAAAGTGGACAAGTGTCATTTTGTTCATAGGGTCTTGATCTCTCTCAAAACATTCTCGATTATCTATAAAACATTTGAAACAAAAAAAGGAACTAAGATATTATATTTCATTATTTTGTATTGACAAAATTAATATAATTCAAGGCAGCAAATTGACGTATTTAATAGAATTCGATTTATCTTGTGCCATTGTATCATCTCTAAGAAATAACATCGGATCAATCACAATCTCTAATTATTAGGAATATATTTTCATCAATTCTAGACTTATAAAAGTGTGCATAAACAAAAACGGACAAATTGATGAAAATGGCACCCTATTGTTTAAAATGCGTAAGTGGCATTTTTGTTCACATGGCATCAAATTTAACTCTAAACATTCTCGATTATCTTTGAAAACATTTGAAACAATTAAATGAACTAAGATATTATTTTTCATTATCTTGTATATTAAAGAGATAGAGAATTGGATTTTTTTTCATATCTTCTGTAGTACAACCACCGTATTTATACAAGCATAATGGCCAGATTCTATGGAAAGGAAAATATGTAGCCTGATTATTTGTTGTTTCCTATGTCTAAGGTAATCATACTAATTATGTGTAGTTTCCTATATGCAGCCTGATTGTGTGTAATTTTCTATACAAATGAGATGTCTAAGGAAGGTGAATATATATCTCATTGTTTGACAGTAAATACAAGGATCTTTGACATGTATAACGAAATTAATAGAATTTGAGGCAATAAATTGACAAATTCAATAGAATTTGAATCAATTTCGCTGCTAGTATACGAATATGCAATCATGTGCCATCGTTAGACCTCTAAGAAATAACTTTGGATCAATCATGATCTCTAAATGCAGTAGGAATACATTTTTATCAGTTCTAAGCTCATAAAAGAGTGCCCCAAAAAAAAAGAAAGGAAAAAGAAAAAGAACCATCAAATTTGTGAAAACAACACCCTATCATATAAAATGTGTAAGTGTTGATAAGTGTGTTTCTATACACTTATTGGACACTTAAATACTCTAATTATTGATAAAATGAGCAAATCTCTACTTATAATTGTGTAATTGTTGCTTCTTCTTTTTTTTAAAGTTTAAATCGCCCACTGGAAGTGAACAAGCAAAAAAAAAAAAAAAAAAAAAAAAAAAAAAAAAAAAAAAGCCCACTGGAAGTGAACAAGCAAAAAAAAAAAAAAAAGAAAAAAGAAAAAAAAAAGAAAAAAAAGGATTGAAATCGTACAAAAATCTAATGGTGGGGACTAAAGTGCACAAGTACCAAAATTTTAGGAACCTTAGATGCAATTTATGAATGGTGTGATTGAAATGAAAGCAAAAATTTGAGGACTGAATTGCATAAATTCAAAGATGAAGGACTAATCATGCAAATAATGGAGGACTACATATGCAAAAAAAGAGCAAAAGGCTCGACCCTTCGTGCCACAGCAGGTTCCTTAGAAATCATTCAAGGGGCGCGAGCCTCTCCTTTCTGGATGGGGTCCGTTTGGCATTGTCCAAAAATCTGGGGCTGTTTAGAAAATTCATGGGTTCGTTTTTAGTGTTTTGCAAGTTAGAAAATTCGCTTTTTTCCTCATTATTATTATTATTACTATCATCATCATCATCATCATCCTCCTCTTCCTCCTCCTCCTCCCCATTTTTTAACATATTGGCAGAAGAACTAGGGCACATAAAAGGGAGAAAAAATAAATCAAAGGAAGTCGAGAAATTTTGGAAAACTCAAGAACAAGCCTTCAAGAATCCGACAAAAAGAAAGGTTTTATCTTTAATCTTGTTTTTCATCCATTATTATCTCTAATTTGTAATGTACTGTTATAAATATTCTGCTTTTTATGAAATGTATAAAATGAGCTAATTTCTTCTTTTAATATAAAGTACTTATTTTTTGTGTGTATTTATTATTGTATTGAATGTCTTTTTTATTTATTTGACCATCAAATGATTGAGTTTAGTGATTTGTATAGTGTTTAAGAAAATAATGTACATTTCAAACCAAATAGTAAATACCCTAAGTTTTTGTACTAGATAGAGATATATACCTAAATCTAAGTGACCCTTTAAACTATTTTTAAAAAATTATTACAATTTGTTCTGTTTTATTCGACATAGAAATATATAGGTTAAACTAGTCAATTAAGACTAATTTCACTTGAGAAAAGTAATTAGTTAAAATTGAAAAATCGGATCTAACATACAAAATGAGTAATTTGTTAATTTGCTTGTGAATAAATTAATCAAGTGAATGTTAAGTGAAATCATAAATCCCAATTATTTTATCTTTCCAATTTTCCCTGATTTTAGGTTTGTTATTTTGTAAAGTTTTTAGTTATTTTCTTTATTTCTCAAATCATATTTTATTGCGTATTATATTGTTAGAATTAAATTAACTACTATGTAATGACGTAAATATTTCTCGAGAGATTGACAATATAGACATACCACTACTAAAAAACATGGCTTCAGGCACGAATTTTTCGTTCTTAAATATCCGTTGCTATTACTCTTTACCAACGGAATATTTGCAATCACTAATCCATTGTTAATTTGAGGTTCGCTGATAGTTATCAATGGATTGTGCTGTAGGTAAAGAGTAAACATTTTACCAACGAAAATTTCGTTGGTAATGTGTGAATTTTTTACCAACGGAATTTCCGTTGGTAAAAATCTTAACAAGTACCAACCGATTTTTCGTTGGTAAATGTCTACCATTACAATTAATAAAAATCAATGTTGTAAATAGTCATATAGGTGTGAGGTATGGTAAAAAAAATAATTATTTAATTTTTTTTTATTGTTATTATTATTTATTTAATAATTATAATTTTTTTAAAACTTTTTTAAACAATTGAATTGAAAAGTCAAAATATTGTTTAACCACTTATTGGACCACAAATTTATAGAGGACAACTCCAAAAACTTTGTTGTAAACTTTCGATGTGGGGGTAATTGAATTAATTTTATCAACGGATAATCCGTTTTTAATTATCAACGGAATATCCGTAGGTGAAAGATTTAAATATTAAACGGTCATATTAGACACAGAATATCTGTTGGTAAAGAGATATTATCATTACCAATGAAAAATTCGTTGCTGATTATCGTAGTTGAAAGTGAATTATTTTTTACCAACGGATAATTCGTTTATAATTACCAACGGATTGTTTTCGTTGGTAATATTTGGTACGTCACCTACGGAATATCTGTAGGTGAAAGATCCAAATATTAAACGGTCACATTAGGCACGGAATGTCCGTTGGTAAAATGATATCCTTGTGACCAACGGAAAATCCGATACTGATTATCGTAGTTAAAAGTGAATTACTTTTATCAACGAATAATCCGTTTCTAATTACCAACGGATGCAATCCGTTGGTAATTTTTCGTAGATGAAAAACTGTTTTTTAGTATTGTACAAGTCTACTTTATTACTTGAACATGATTCGTGCACTTACAGTTTGTAATTTTAGCAAACAATTGTCATTTTTTTATTGGGGTATCGATTTAACTCTAAATATTCTTGGTTATCTTTAATAATATTTAAAAAAAAATGATCTAAAATATTATGTTTCATTATTTTGTATTGACAAAAGCGATAGAATTTAAGGCAACTGACAAATTCTACAAATTGACGAATATAATAGAATTCGAAGAAACTTCATTTCCTCTTAAAATATTAAATGCAGGAAATATAAAGTTTTCCATTCAATTCCAAACTAGAGAAAAGAACCAAGATACTCCAATACATTCAAATTTTTAACCGAGGTGTGCAAGAGACAAAATTGTGAAATCTCCATGTTGAACTTCTTGTTCTAGATTTTTAGTAAAACTTGGCTTTTACGTCGAGTGTGGACCTCTGTAATACAAATACTCAATACTATGTCACGCTTTGACTTCTTGGTAACAAATTTGGATTGAGCAAGGTCTCTAAATGTAGTAAGAATATACTCTCATCAACTCTAGGTAATCTTTAAAGAAATTTGAAACAAATAAATGAGCTAAGATATTATGTTTTATTATCTGATATTGACGAAATTAATAGAATTTGAATAAATTTCGTTGCTAGTATACGAACACTCAATTTGTGTTGTTGTATGATCTCTAAGTAACAGCTTTGAAACGATCACGGTCTTTTAAAGAAGCAAAAATATATTTTCATCAATTCTAGGCTCATACGAGAGGGTGTAAAGAAAAACAAACGTGAAATTGGTGAAAATGGCACCCCTATCATTTAAAACGAACAAGGGTCGTCTTTGTTCTCGGGGTCTCGATTTCACCATTTCTTATTTCAATTCTCTTTCCTTTTCAAATCTATGTTCTCTTTTTCTCTACCTAAAAGGTTTTTCTAACTCGGATCTAATTGTAAGAACTCCAGTTTGTTGGAATTTTAGATATAGTGCTACGCAATCACCATTAAAGAGCACAAATGACAATAAATGTCATGTAGATGGTATAGGTTGCCAAAAGCAAAGTAAAGGTTTGAATTTAATTAAGAATCAATAAAATTCAATTTAGCCCCTGTTTCAGCTCAATTGTAATTAGTTTTTGGGAAAAAAGTATATTTCATAACAGTGATTTTTTGAAGAAAGTGTAGCTAAGAAAGAATGAAAAGTTTTGAATTTAAACGTAATATTATTTTATTGGAGATTGTGTGGTTGAAAGGGAAATAGAAACAATACATTATGGAATTGATGGAGCCCAAAGGGGCTTAATAATTTTATTCTCATGGGGAAGAAACTCAAAACGAAAAAGGGGAAACTGGTTTAATCATAGCCATCCAAGTAATGAATAAATAGCCAATTGGAGGTTGCCATGTGGCCTTTGGGGGGGTGGGGGGTGGGGGGGGGGGCAAGATCC
>NW_019265290.1:1169917-1223432 GCF_002742605.1 Olea europaea var. sylvestris
TGGGGTGGAGGGCACAATCCAAATGATGAATAAGTAGCCAATTAAAGGTTACCATGCGACATTCCTATCAACAATTTTACCTAAATACCATCAGTTAATTGTTATTTATTAAAACACCCAGTTCCATTTCTTTAAACAAAATTCTTGCAAGTCCCTTTTTCGTTTTCATTCTATCCCAGTTCTTTTTCTCAATGGCATTGGACTATCACGCAAATCGGCCGAACAAATTCTTGAAGATTCAATGCCAAGTTCCTATCTTTCTCAAGATATTATATTTGAAATACCTTTAAAACTGTCGTTGAAATTTATTGTAAAATTTTCATGCATATGTAAATCTTGGTGTGCTTTAATTTTTTGTCCTGAATTTGTTAAATTCCGTATCAAGATTTCATTACGAAGGAACGAAGCTATTAAACTCTCTTTTGGAAGCTGCACGGGAAATAGGATAATCTTTCGTTCTTGTTATTTTGATTCTTTTATGAATCAAATAAAATGTATAAATTCTTCAGTGATCTATAGTGCTAAAATGGTCGATTCTTTAAAAATATATGTTCTGTGAATGGACTACTATGTGTATCAGTTAAAACACATAAAATTTTCCTTCGGAACCCAACCCTAAGAAAATTGAAATGCTTACAACCATCAGGTTAACTTCCTGGACTTGTCAATTTGAATTACGAATTTGGCTTTGGTTAAAAAAAAAAAAAAAAAAACAATGGCTACATGGTTGTCAAAATGTGTAGTTTAATTGTTGGTGATGATCACATAGCTAGTGTGAATGTGTACAACTCAAGAGATGATTCTTGGAGGACAGTTAATGACTGAAAGATGTTCTACTTTTGGAAGCACCTGTGTGCATCAATGCAGCATTTCATGGGCCAGGTAAATCCTCGCTTCCAAGATATACGAATTCACTGAATTTGTAACTTTAATGTGTGGAATAGTACCTGTTTTAAGAAAACAAGTCACCCAAATGGGCTGACTTAACCCAGATGCATGTAGTAGTTTAGAAGGAGAAGTTAAGGTTTTAAAGTTGAAAATATAAACTCCCACCACCTCTAACTTCCATAATACACACTCCATCAAAATCCATGTAAGAGACAATACAAAATTCGTATGTGAAGGAAATGTGAAAGACACATAAGTGTTGTGACATGTTTTGGAATATTTACATGCCTAAATTGGTACTTAGATTATGACTATCGAATTTCTTCCTTTGTGATTCAATTTATGACCAAAAGCTAGATACAAGACAGTGTGAAAGGCAAGTAATTCAACCTTATTTTTGCAATTTCAATAAGTTCTACCTCTCCAAACTCGGTCGAAAGCATGCTAGTAAGATTTAAATTGATATCAGAGCCTCAGTAGTAATACGTGTTGTAAATGATTTGGAATGATCGAAAAGCATGATTTTCAATTTTCTCTTGAAGTTTAATCATCATTAATGGTAATTTTTGATACACTCTAAATAAATTCATAAAATTTATACCATATGTTTATGATATCATGTAGAATATCTTTGTACAATTTCATGTCATTTGGCTTTGTTAAAAAGAAAGAAAATTGTTGGATTTATGTATAATATTATTTTATTGAAAAATGTATGGTTGAAAAGAGGAGGAAAGAAATGTATTTGGAAATAATTGAAGCCAAAATAGGCGCTTAATAATCTTATTCTCAGTGAGAGGGAAACTCAAAACAAAGTAGGAAAATCTGGTTTAAACACAGTCATCCATGGGATCTAATAGATCACATTAGAGTTGGGAAAGCACAATCCAAGTAATGAATAATTAGATAATTGGAGATTACCATGTAGTCTTCCTTCCAAACAGTTTACGAAAATATCCATAGTCAGTTGTTATTTATTGAAACACCCAGTTCTTTTGTCATTTTTAAACACAATTCTTGCAAGTCCTTTTTTTTTTTTTTCATTCTATCCCAATTTTTTTTTAATTTTTTTTTTTCAATGGCATTGAAATATAATGCAAATCGGCTTGAATGAATTTTTGAAGATTCAATGTCAAGTCCCAATCTCCCTCAGTATATGATATCTGCGATACTCTTAAAACTATCAGTGAAATTCATTGTAAAATTTTCATGCATATGTAAATCTTGATGTGCTTTAATTTTTAGTCCTGAATTTGTTAAATGATATATCAAGATTTCATTACAAAGGAATGAAGCCATTAAACTCGCATTTGGAAGCTACGCAAAAATTAGGGTAATCTTCCATTCCTGTTATGCTAATTCTTTTATGAATCAAACAAAATGTATAAATTTTTCGATGATCTTTGGTGCTAAAATGATCAATTCTTTAAAATCATAGATTCTGTGAATGGACTATTATGTGTACTAGTTAAAACACGTAAAATTTGCCCGCAGGGCATATCTCTCAGTGGTAAAGGGAAGGGCGGATAGGGCTCAGCGCGGCAGTGTGCAGAGTTCGATTCCCCGCAAAGTAGAATTGGCTTTGTTGCAAGCGAGAGTTACCATATGGGTTAACAGCCTTGGCCTATCCATGTACTCTCCATCCTGACTCCTAGGAGGCACATCCTGCGATTTACCTCCTCCACGATGGCTCAGGACAGGGTCGATGGGGGCCCTTAAGGTTCGGGTTCAACCTTTTTTTTAAAACACGTAAAATTTTCCTGTGGAAATGTGTAATTTAATCATCAGAGAGGAGTACGTAGCCAGTGTGAAGGTATACAGCATTATTAATGATTCTTGGAGGGCAGTTCATGACTGAAAAAAGTTGTATTTTTGGCAGCTTCTATATGCGTCAATGTATCATTTTCTTGGCCAGATAACTCCTTACTCCCAAGGTATATGAATTCACTGAATTTGATAACTCTGATGTACGGAGAAATACCTGTTGGAAGAAAATGGGGCGCCCAAGTGGGCTGATCCGACTTAGATGCACATAATAGTTTGGAGGAAGACATTGAGGAAGCTGAGGTTTTAAATTTGAAAATATAACCTTCTACAACTTCTAACTTTCATAATATACTCACTCCACCAAAAACCATGTAAGAGTCAATGCAACATTCATATGTGAAGAAAATGTGAAAAACACATAAGGGTTGTTACTTGTTTTGGAACATTTACATATCTAAATTGGTACTTGATTTTGAATTTTTGACTGAAAGGTAAGTACAAGGACCGTAAAAAACAAGCAAATCAAAGGGGGGTAATTCAACCTCGTTTTTGCAATTTCAAGTAAGTTCTACCATTCCATACTCAGTAGAAAGCATGCTAGTACAATTTACATTGATATCAAAGCCTAAGTAATTTTTCCCCCTTAAATACGTGTAGCAAGTGGTTTAGAATGATCGAAAAGCATAATTTTCGATTTTTCCTTCAAGCTTAATTATCGTTAATGGTGACTTTTGATATACTCCATATAAATTCATGAAATTCATACCATATGTTCATGATATCATGTGGAACATCTCTATACAATTTCAAGTCATTTGACTTTGTTAAAAAGAAAGAAAAATTTTAAATCTATGTATAATATTATTTATTGAAAAATGTGTTATTGAAAATAAGAGGAAAAATGCATTTTGGAACTATTGGAGCCCAAACAAAGGCTTAATAATCTTATTCCTAGGAAGAGGGAAACTCAAAACCAAGTAGGAAAATCTAGTTTAATCACAGCTACCCATGAAATCCGATGGCTCACATTAGAGTTAGGAAAGCACAATCCAAGTGATGAATAAGTAGCCAATTGGAGGTTACCATGTGACCTTTCTTGTAAACAGTTTACCAAATATCCGTAGTCAATTGTTATTTATTAAAACGACCACTTCTTTTGTGTTTTTTAACACAATTCGTCCAAGTCCCATGTTTTTGTTTTCGTTCTATCTTACTTCTTTTGTTTCAATGGCGTTGGAGTATCATGCAAATCAGGCCAAACGAATTCCTGAAGGTTCAATGCCAATTCCTGATCTTTCTCAAAATATGATTTCTAAGATTCTCTTAAAACTGTCGATAAAATCTATTGTAAAATTTTCATGTGTATGTAAATCTTGGTGTTCTTTAATTTTTTAGTCCTGGATTTCTTAAATGCCATATCAAGATTTCACTATAAATGAATGAAGCCACTAAACTCTCGTTTGGAAGCTGCACCAAAAGATAGTGTAATCCTTCGTTCATGTTATCTTGATTCTTTTATGAACAAAATAAAATGAATAAATTTTTTTTGGGGAACTGTAGGGCTAAAATGATCAATTCTTTAAAAATCATAAATTCTGTGAATGGACTATTATGTGTATCAGTTAAAACAAATAAAAATTTTCTCTGGAACCCAACCTTAAGATATGTGTAGTTTAATCGTCAACGAGAAGCATGTAACTACTGTAAAGGTATACAACTTAAGAGATGATTCTTGGAGGATAATTAATGAATGGAAAAAAGTTCTGCTTTTGACGGCTTCTATGCACATCAAGAAGCATTTTATTGGCCAGATAACTCATTGCTCCCAAGATTTATGAATTCATTGAATTTGGTAACTCTGATGCACGGAGAAGTACTCCTTGGAAGAAAATGGGACGCCCAAGTGAGCTGACCTGACGCACATAATAGTTTGGAGGGAGATGTTGAGGAAGTTGAGGTTTTAAATTTGAAAACATAACCTACCACCTCTAACTTCCGTATTACACTCACTTCACCAAAAACCATACAAGAGACACTATAAAATTCGTATCTAAAGAAAATGTGGAAAATATATAAGGGTTGTGACTTGTTTTGAAATATTTACATATCTAAATTGGTACTTAGTTTGTGACTATCAAATTCTTTCCTTTGTGATTGAATTTCTAATCGATAAGTAGGCACAAGGTTGTGTGAAAAGCAAGAAAATCAAAGGTGAGTAATTCAACCACGTTTTTGCAATTTCAAGTTCTACAAATCCAGCATACTAGTATGATTTACATTGATATCATAGCCGAATGAGGTTTTTTTACTTAAATATGTGCAGTAAGTGGTTTAAAATGATCGAAAAGCATGAGTTTTTATTTATCCTTCAATCTTGATCATCGTTAATGTCCATATAAATTCATGAAATTTATACCATATGTTTACGATATCATGTGGAACATCTCTGTACAATTTCATGTCATTTGGCTTTGTAAAAAAGAAAGAAAATTTTAAATTTATGTATAATATTATTTATTGAAAAAATGTGTAGTTGAAAAGAAGAGGAAAAAATACCTTTTGAAATTATTAGAGCCCAAAGAGGGGCTTAGTAATCTTATTATGAGGGAGAGAGACTCAAAACCTAGTAGGAAAATCGGGTTCAATCACAGCCATCTATGGAATCCAATAGCTCATATTAGAGTTGGGAAAGCACAATACCATTGATGAATAAGTAGCCAATTGGAGGTTACCATGTGACCTTCCTTCCAAACAGCTTATCAAACAATCCGTAGTCAAATATTATTTATTGAAAAATCCAATTCTTTTACCATTTTAAACAAAATTCTTTTAAGTCCCTTTTCCGTTTTCATTAGATGTTAGTTTTTTACATTCATCGAGTTATGTTCTTAGGCACTTATCAATTTGAATTATCGATTAGGCTTCGATTAAAAAAACCAATGATTACATGGTTGTTGAAATGTGTAGTTTAATCATCGGTGAGGAGCACATAGCTAGTATGAAGGTGTACAGCTTAGGAAATGATTCTTAGAAAAAAGTTCTGCTTTTGGCAGCTCCTATGTGTGTCTTTGTCTCATTTCATTGGCCAGGTAACTCCTTGTTCTCAATGCATATGCAAATTCTCATTCATCCTCGAGATATGATATCTAAGATATTATTCAAACTCTCGGTAAAATCTATTGTAAAATTTTAATGTGTATGTTAATCTTGGTATGCTTTAATTTTTAATCCTGAATTTGTTAAATGTCATACCTAAATTTTGCTACAAAGGAACGAAGCCACCAATTCAGCTTTGATTAAAAAAATTCAATGATTACATGATTGTCGAAATGTGAAGTTTAATCGTCGGTGAGGAGCACGTAGCTAGTATGACGTTATATAGTTTAAGAAATGATTCTTGGACGATAGTTAATGACAGAAAAAAAGTTCTACTTTTGGCAACTCCTGTGTGCATCAACATATCATTTCATTGGCCAAGTAACTCCTTGTTCTCAAGGTGTATACGAAGTCCCGATCTTTCTCAAGATATGGTATCCGAGATGTTCTTCATACTGTCGGTGAAATCTATTGGAAAATTTCCATGCGTATATAAATCATGGTGTGCTCTAATTTTTAGTCGTGAATTTATTAAATGCCATATTTAGATTTCATTGCAAAGGAATTTGTTAAATGTCATATTTAGATTTCACTGCAAAGGAACGAAGTCGCTAAACTCGCTTCTATAAGCTGCACAGAAAATAGGGTAGTCCTCCGTTCTTATTATCTTGATTTTTTTATGAATCAAATGAAACATTTAAATTCTTCGGTGATCTGTGGTGCTAAAATGATCGATTCTTTAAAAATCATAGGTTCTATGAATGGACTATTTTGTGTAATAGTTTAAACATACAAAATTTACCTCTAGAACCAAACTTTAAGAAAGTCGAAATGTTTACAATCGTTTAGTTAAGTTCTTGTGCTTGTCAATTTGAATTATCGATTTGGGTTTGATTAAATAAATCCAATGATTAAATGATTTTTGAAATGTGTAGTTCAATTGTCGGTGAGGAGCACTTAGTTAGTATAAAGGTGTACAACTTAAGAAATGATTCTTAGACGATAGTTAATGACTGAAAAAAGGGTTTTGCTTTTGGCAGCTCTTGTGTGCATCAATGTAGCATTTCATTGGCCAGGTAACTTCTTGCTCTCACGGTATATGCTAAGATCCGATCTTTCTCAAGAGTTGATATCTGAGATATTCTTCAAGCTGTCGGTGCAATCTATTGCAAAATTTTCATGTATATATAAATCTTGGACCTGAATTTGTTAAATGTCATATATAGATTTCATTACAAAGGAGCAAAGCCACTAAACTCACTTTTGAATACTTTTAACACTGTCGCTGAAGTCAATTGTCAAATTTTCATACGTCTTAAATCCTGGTTTGCTCTAATCTTTAGCCCTGAATTTGTGAAATGTCATCTTAAGATTTCACAACAGAAGAAGAAAGCTACAAAACTTGCATTTGGAGGCTACACAGGGAATAGGTAATCCTCCGATCCTGTTGTCTTGATTCTTTTATGAATCAATTGATCGATTCCTTAAAGATCATAGGTTCTCTTAATGGACTATTATGTGTATTTGTTAGAACACATAAAGTTTTGCCTTGGAACCCAACTTTAGGAAAATTGGAATTTTTTACCATCATCGAGTTCTCGTGGGCTTAGCGATGTGCAATATGGTTTTGGCTTTGGTGAAAAAATGATGATTAATGGTTGTTGAAATGTATAATGTAATTGTTGGTAAGAATCACGTAGAAAATGTGAAGGTATATAGTTTAAGAAGTGATTCTTGGATAATGAGTGGAAAAGTACTTATGAATTTGGTAATTCCTCTGTGTGTCAATGGAACATTTCATTGGCCGAGTAAATATGAGCTCCCAAGGTATATGAATTAACTGAATTTGGTAACTCTAATGTATGGGAAAGTACCTATGCCCAAATGTGACACGGTCTTAGAAATTTTTCATTGGGAGTCTTGAGGGAGTGCCTTTGTTCGTTTTGTAAATATAATACAAGGTTGGATGTATAGATGATGAATGAATATGGAATTGACAAACCTTGGAAAAGATTCACTTGCATTATGGATGTTGAGAATTATTCATCCGACAAACTGTTACCGTTTTATGTGTCGAAAGATGCAGAATTCTTAATGACTTATAGGCCAGTTTTGAAGTCATACAATTCAAGTGCTAAAACATCCAATCTCCACGAAAATTCTTTTGTTGATAAGCTTATTTCTTGAAGCAGATACCTATAGTGAAAGTCTTGTTTTGCCCAGTTTTAACCATGAAGGACACCCACTGTCTACATTGTCATAATATTAATAATTTCTTGTTAATGTTTCGGTAGATTATTGCATGGCCTTCGTATTTCCATTTGGAATTTTACATACTTGGCTATGAAATTTGCCATATCAGTCTGTGAGATGTAGGGGTCTTTGAAACTGGCAGTAAATATGTAAACCACTTGGTGCTTCTGGGCTGCAACTTAGTAGTAGTGAGTTGATGTCATGATCACATACTTTTTCAAAAATTAGGAATCACGTATCTATGAGCTTATTGCCGTACGAATTCATATTTGTGACTCTAGAGCTCATCATTTATTTTTCTCGTACAGGATGATGATTGGATCTTTGAGGATTTTGTTTAGAAGGATTGGATACTGATTCTGCACTCCAGTAGGGTTAGAAGACTTTTCTTTTGTTACAAGAATAAAAGAAAATAAGATTTTGTTAGATGCTAATAAGTCGAAGGTTTTCGCACTATAGCAAGGTTGGTAGACTTTCCTTTTGTTACAAGAATAAAAGAAAATAAGACTTTGTAACATACTAATAATTCGAACGATTTTTTCTTGTAGCAGGGTTAGTTTGCATATATGCACTTTTGAAACTTCCCTTTTGTTACAAGAAAAGAAGAAAAACAGATTTTGTTGGTTAACTCAATGTATTTTTTGTGTGTACTTGTACATGGAGATGTGAGTAGCACTACTAGAAAATGTCTCTTCTGCAACGGAAAGTTCTATCTCTAAAGGCCATTATTCCGTCGATAAACTTGATTACGGATGGATGCTTTTCGTCGACACATACCATTGGTGAAAGCCACGTCGGTAATTTTCTAATGGCAACATAACCGTCAGTGACTACCGGCTAATTTACCTTCATATACATATTCGTCGGTACCGTCAATGACTACCGACTAATTTACCTTCAGATATGTGTTCGTCGAAAAACACCGATGAATTTGAATGGATATTATTAGCGTCAAGTTTACTGACGTCGTTAGTTCGAAGGAAACTACCGATGGATGTATTTCATTCCTATTTTTGTTGGTGAATTCATATTGATATTTTCATTTCTATTTCCATTAGTAATTTACCTACAATATTGCTTTTGCACATTTTCATTGGTAATATATACCTACAGTATCCCCTAATTTTTTATAAAAACTTCCTACAAAAATAAATTTGATGCAAATTTGCTTTAAAATGTAAAGAAACAAAATTAAATTGTTATATTAATTTATTATTGTAGTGAATTTAAAATATTAAAATATACAGACTTCGTGTAAATATGTAAACCACTTGGTGCTTCTGGACCACAACTTAGTAGTAGTGAGTTGATGTCATGGTCACATACTTTTTCAAAATTAGAAATTGGGTATGTATGAACTTACTGCCATACGGATTCATATTTGTGACTCTAGAGCTCATCATTTATTTTTCTCGTACATGATGATGATTGGAACTTTGAGGATTTTGTTTAGAATGATTGGATGCTGATTCCGCACTCCAGTAGGGTTGGAAAACTTTCCTTTTGTTACAAGAATAAAAGAAAATACGACTTTTTTAGATGCTAATAATTCAAAGGATTCTACACTGTAGCAAGATTGGTAGTGTTGACACATAAAAATTCAGCCCAAATCGAACGGCCTAAGGAATGAAACCCAATTGGAGGATCCCCAAATCAGATAGCCCAAAGAACGAAGCCCAATCAAACAATTCAAGATGAAAGCCCAAATAGGGAGGCCTAAGAACGTGGTAACACCATCGCCCAAGTTTGCAAGTTGCCCAGAATCTAAGCAAATGGAGTGCCATGAAGTCGTCCAGAGCTGTTACTCTATTCTTGCCCAAACCTTCGAGTCGCCTAAGGTCTTAACAAACATAAAGTGTTGTAGTTATCAAGAAGTGCAGTTATCAAAGCAGTTATTAAAGCAGCCCTATCACGTTCCACGATTCAAGGAATTCAATCGAAAATGGTTGAACGACAAAGAGTAATGGTAGCAGTTAAAAAAGGCAGTTCCATAACAAGTTGGCCATTACGAGGAAAGTGAGCAGTTATAGAACGATCCAACAGTTTTTAGGTGGTTGATCACAAAGAGATCATCCAGGGAGTATAAAAGGAAGGAAAGACATAGAGCAAAGAGATCGAATCAAAAACTCTCGAATAGAGAACATGTAATTTTAAATTCCTTAACTTAGATTTAAACACTTTTTTCAGTAACTGGTGTGCTTGTGCCCCTTGGAGGCATTCTGTTTTTAATTTCCAATTGTAAAGTCATCGCCAATAAAAGAATACATCTTTTGGGGACTTTGTCTCAAGAGGTTTGTCGCTTACACAATTATCTGATCCCTTTTAATTGTTAGCGATGAACCCGCGCGAAATAATTTGGCACGTCCAGTGGGACAGTGGTGTTTGGTATTGAAAATACAAAAGATGAAACAATATGCCTCAGAGATCCGACAAGGAAGCAGCCAGTCAGGGAGGAGTCCAGTCTGTGATCGAGCGATATGAGGAGTAGCATGCCTCTCCACGAACAGATGGACAGAATCAGAGCAGTAACAGTCGTTACGAACCAATGACAGAGTTGAGTCCTCGAACCATGCGTGCACTACTTGGAGAACTCACACAAGATGTCGTTGAACAGGTAAATCTTCGAAGTATTCATAATATGGAAAGATTTACCCAAAATGGGAATGCACATTATGACAACATGGCCAAACAACTAAACACTTTAAACGAAACAGTGAATAAGTTAGTAGGCCAAATATGTCAACCGGTTATACCTCTTGCAAACCACTTTCAAACTGGGACAATTGTGGGACATAATCCCTCAGTCCTAAATCCAAATCAAGGGGTAGAACCACTTTCTGGTCCCTCTACTTCAAACCAAGGGGGTGGTGCAGTGCCAAATTAGAACAATGGTAGTGGTACGCCTAACTTGGGGGTAATCCAAATATAAGAGATAATATCCTAAACAATGGACAGAATACCCCACGAATTAATGAGGGAATAGATGTTCAGGCTAACGGTAATGACCCTAATCATGGTAACTTTGTTGCCAATCAAGGACCAAATATCAGACCTCATGCAAATCAACCAGTTAACCAACCTGTAAGAATTCCATATGACCCTAATGTCATGTTGAGGAATAAAATTATGGGAATCGTATAGGATCAGATGACTTTTAGGGTACGTCCCGTCATTAGGCCGACTTACACAAAGTCATATCCTGATTGGGTAGACCAAGCATATCCATCGCCTAGAGGGTATAAAGTGCCAGAATTCTCACTGTTTACCGGTTTAGGAGAGGTATCTACTCTAGAACACATAGGGCGATTCACATTGCAAAGTGGTGATGTAACCGATTACAAAGACCCATCGCCTAGAGGGTATAAAATGAGGCTTTTCCCTAGTTCATTAACAAGAGTAACTTTCTCCTGGTTCATCAACTTACCAGCGAACTCTGTTCAAACATGGCAACAATTGGAACAGTTATTCCACGCTCATTTTATAAAACTGAGTCTGAAGTCACTTTGGCTGATTTGGCGAATCTACGTCAAATGCCAAACGAATGGGTGGAAAGTTTTCTCCAACGGTTCAAGACAGCAAGAAGCAAGTGTTTTGTACCTCTGCCCGAAAAAAGAATTTGTCAAAATCGCTCAGGGCTGCTTGAGCTTTGATTTAAAAAAGAAATTTCAGGACAAGGAATTTCCTGACCTTTTCCAGTTGAGTGCGAATGTGATTAGGTATGAACGACTGATAAGAGAGGAAGAATAGATGAAAAATTCTAGTAAAGGGACTTATTACAAAGACCCAAATTTTGACGTTCACACCATCAGCGACGAGTCATACGATCAGGCCGAAATGTGTTTGGCCGAATTGGTCAAAGGAAATACGTATACTTGTTCCATAATGGCCAAGCCTAGACCATTGGGCAAAGATGAGCCCATAAAAGATGGAAACATAAAGGCTAGAACGTTCTCGTTCGATGTAACCAAAGCTGACCTTATATTTGATAAATTATATAGGGACAAGCAGATAAAGTTGAGTGATAAGTATAAATTGCCAAACCCTGAACAAATTAAGGGTAAAAAATATTGTAAGTGGCATAATGCATGGTCACATTTGACTAACAATTGCTTGGTTTTTCGCCATGTATTGCAGGATGCCATTGAATCAGGATAAATTACGTTCAACGATAAGAAGAAGATGGCAGTGGATGAAAATCCTTTTCCACAGCCACTTGGAGTGAACATGGTGACGTCTGGTTTCAAAAACAAGTTGCCAAAATTCAAGTTGGTCGTAGATGATGGAGAAGAAAATCCTAGACCACATCCCTGTGTCTTTGAACGAATCAAGGGGAAATAACCAAAAAAGGACGAAGACGTCCTATGTGCAGGATGTAAAAGAGAGGTGAATGGAAATACGGAGAAACCAGGGATATGGCAGCATCCCCATCGTCCTACTTTCTTCCCAAACACTCAGCCTAATAGAGAGCGAGGTACATCATTCTATAGAGGACCGCCTTTTGAGAGGCAGTTCAGGCCAGCAGATAATGGGAGAACATTCAGGCCGCTACCTCGCCGGCCAAATGTATGGCATTCGTTCCAGTATAATGCAGGAAGAGCAGTACCCTTCAATGAGATGACTAGAACCCAACAAAGACGTTTCCAGCGAAACTATGGATGAATGATGAGGCAGCAATAGGGAGTGCCACATCCTAAAGCGCCTAAACTACTCAAGATAGCCAATCAAAATGTTCTCAAGGATAGTGAAGAAACCGGTGCAGATGAATCAATGAAAGAGCTGCCAGAAACTTCTTCTGAGAGATCAAAGTTTGAGCGGGACAGAAGGGATGGAGAAGATTCAGATCAGCCCCTTACTATCCAATTCGGTACGTTACCTCCTGTTGTGGCTAATAATTACTTACTGGCTAATGAATTCAAGAATAAAGAAAAAGAAGAAGAAAGGGAGGATAACGAAGGAGAAGTTTGCGTGCTGGAATGTGAAGAAGGCCAGACTTCTAGAGAGGCCTACAACGATGAAGAAGATGACGGGATGACAGACATTGAAGAAGAAATCGACCTAGAAGCAGAAGGAAGAAGGAGAGGAGTATCGCGCAATACTCTGTTGAAGCAACTACATCGAGAGGGAGTTCGCGAAGTAGACTTGTTGGGAGAACCATCTGGGCATCCTTTCGATTTCTACATACTGTACGAGACACCCAAAAGGAAGAAGAGGATGCCTCGCTCTGAAAAGTATGGATCACCTCCAAGAATAATGTCCCCTCCTACAGGTTCGGTAACTGATGAGGAAGCATTAGAAAAAAGGAAGAAGGAAATTCAGGAGACAGAGGATCAGTGCGATATGCTGCACGTCGACTTATCACAGGGGGATAATTCGACAGAAAACAAGTAGGAAGTAGAAATAGAGGCTGCCGAAAAAAGTTATTTTTATGAAATTGACTAAACACTTGAGGCCATTATACGTTAAAGCTCTAGTTAATGACATCCCTGTGGCAAAAGTGTTTGTCGACAATGGAGCAGCTATAAACACCATTTCATCTAGGATGATGAGGAAGTTTGCAAAGACAGATGGTGACATGATTCTAACAGAAGTTATCCTTACGAGTTTCAACGGAGGAGCAACTTCAGCTAAGGGAGTTATGCCATTGGACATAACTATAGGGACAACTACTAGGACCACAGTCTTCTTTGTAATAGATGGTCTTACTAATTACAATGTGTTACTAGGAAGAGATTGGATACACAGAAGTCGTTGTATACCCTCATCGCTCCATCAATGCCTGATCTTTTAGAATAACGAAGGCGAAGCAGAGGTGGTACAGGCCGATCATAAGCCTTTTGTCGCAGAAGCAAACTCGGTGGAAAAGTTCATGTACGAAAGAAATTATGGACCTGTCAGGGTAGTACAAGATGGGGAAGAAACTTAAGTTATCGCGCAAAGTGAAGAGCCATTTTTAGTGGACGCACTCACTGAAATGTTCAGACAGACGAAGCCAAATATAGTGGCCCTAGAAGAGCCAGTAATTGGCAAAAGAATAATCAAAGAGTCTTGAATGGATTCTAAGTTACAAAAACAAATGGCCGATATTCATGCCTTCAAAGCCAGACTAATGACTTTCAATAAGGAATGCAATGACAAGGCGAAAGAAGAGACAACCCTGAAATCGCTGAAGGACAAATTAGCAGTATTCGAGTTAGAACAAAGCATTGGCCGAGAAGTCAACAAGGTGGACTGTTTAGAAGAAGAAGTACTTACAAGGGAACTGGACGACGAAGTGATGCGGATCATCAAACTTGGATACGCTCAAGCACAAGACCCTCTGATCAAAGTAAATATTGGCAATGAAGGAAAAGATCGTCCAACATTCATCAGCCAGATGCTCGATCAAGAGGTTAGTGATAAATTAATCGCTTTATTAAAGGAGTATAAAGATTGTTTTACTTGGGAATATGAACAAATGTCAGGTTTAGATAGAGACTTGGTGGAACATAGGTTACCAACTAATCCTAATTTTAAACCTCATAGGCAGCCTCCTAGACATTTTGCTCCTAATGTACTCCCTGAGATTAAGAAAGAGATAGAGCGATTATTGAAAGCAGATTTTATTAGAACAACCAGATATGTCGAATGGTTATCCAATATCATGCCAATGCTAAAAAGGAATGGTAAACTAAGGGTATGCATAGACTTTAGGAATTTAAACATAGCCCAAAGATGAGTATCCAATGCCCACGATGGATTCTTTAGTAAACTCGACTGCCGGACATGTCATGTATTCTTTCATGGATGGGTATTCAGGATACAATCAGATTTATATAGTTGAAGAAGACATACATAAAACTGCCTTTAGATGCCCTGGGTCTCTAGGATGTTTTGAATGGGTGGTTATGCCTTTCGACCTAAAAAATGCAAGGGCAACTTATCAAAAGGCAATGAATTTAATCTTTCATGATATGATAGGCAAGTTTGTTGAAGTGTATGTAGATGACATAGTAGTCAAGTCCATTAAAGAAGGACCATTTCGAACAGTTAAGATGTTCGTTTGAGCGAATGAAGCAATATAAGTTAAAGTTGAATCCCTTGAAGTGTGCATTTGGTGTTAATGCAGGAAATTTTCTTGGTTTCTTAGTACACAAGAGAGAGTTGAACTTGATAAAAATAAAGTGAAGGCCATTTTAGAGGCCAAACTACCTAACAACAAAAAAGAATTGCAAAGGTTTCTAGGCTAAGTAAACTTTTAAAGACGCTTTATTTCTAACTGTGTATGGCGAACTAAAGTCTTTTCGCCGCTCTTAAAGCTGAAAAATCAGGACGAATTCGTTTGGAAAGAAAAACATCAAAAGGCTTTTGAAAGCCTGAAAACATATTTATCAAGTCCACCAGTGTTGGTGTCACCGATCCAAGGATGGCCAATGAAAGTGTACGTATCGGCTGAAAAAGAATCAATAGCTGGAATGGTCGTACAGGAAGACCAATTTGGTGAAGAAATGGCAATTTACTACTTAAGTAGATGATTAACGAAATGTGAATATAATTACTCTGCTATCAAAAAATTATGTCTTGCATTGTATTTCACATGTACAAAATTAAGGGCTTATTTACGGCCCGTAACCGTTTATTTAATTTCTAAAATAAATTTAGTTAAATATATGTTCTCGCGCCCTATTTTACACCAAAGGGTAGGCCTTTGGACATTAGCTTTATCAGAATTCGAGATATAATATATACCTTAAAAAGCAGTAAAAAATCAGGTTTTGACTAACTTTCTAGCCGATCATCCATATCTTGACATGCCTGAAGAAATTGAATTAGAAATCAATTCGTTCGAGTTAAAACCTTGGGTGTTGTATTTCGATGGGTCAAAAACCTCTAAAGGTGCAGGAGTAGGAGTAGCATTGATAAATCCTTTAGGGATTTGCTACAAGTTCGCATTCACTTTAGACAGAATGTGCACCAACAATCAGGCCGAATGAAGCTTTAATTGTAGGCCTAGAACTAATGATAGATATGGGAGTAAGAAATGTGATCGTTAGGGACGATTCTCAATTGGTAATCCACCAATTGATTGGTGATTTTAAATACCAAAGTGATTCCATTATAAGTTAATATGAGATCGCCCAAGAATTGTTAGAAGAATTCGACCAAGGAACTTCAATGCGTTAATAGGATATATAACGACGTGGCAAATGAGTTATCCCAAATGGCCTCAGGGTACTCAACGGTTTTGAATTGGAAGTCTACTTGTGAGTATGGAACCATATTACCCGTGACTAAAAGAAGGGCGAGGAAGATTGAACTTCACTGCATACAAGATGGAAATACAATGGATTGGAGAATAGCTATTAAAAGGTTCCTTAAAGAACCTAATGGAGGGATTAGTAGGAAAATGAAGTTGTGTTTACTGAACTATACACTAATAGATGAAGAGTTGTTTAAAAAATGCTCTGATGGTGTATTGCTAAAGTGTGTAAGTTTGCAAGAAGCCATGACGATCATGGCTGAGGTACACGAAGGGATATGTGGAGCTCATCAAGCTGGCCAAAGGATGAGATGGTTAGTTATTAGGAGTGGATATTTTTGGCCAAAGATGGGAGAATTATGCGTTCAGTATGCAAAGAGTTGTTTAGCATGCCAAAAGCATGGTCCAATACAAAGGGCGCAAGCACGAGAGATGGCACCTATTATTAAACCTTGGTCGTTCAAGGGTTGGGCGATAGACCTGATAGGGAAGATTTATCCCCCATCATCCAAGCAACATATTTTTGTTATAGTTGCAACCGACTATTTCACCAAGTGGGTAGAGGCGGTATCTTTGAAAGAGATCACCCAAAAGAATGTTATAGAGTTTATCTGTGATCACATCATTTATAGGTTTGGAATTCCACAAACGTTGATGGTAGATCACGGAACATCTTTGAATGGGGATCAAGTGAACAAATTTTTGAGCGAATTTGGGGTTAAATTAGTAAACTCCACACCATATTACGCTCAATCCAATGGATAAGCAAAATCTTCTAATAAGATTCTAAAAAATATCATCAGAAAGATGATAGATGAAAATGTCAGAAATTGGTACGAATGTCTGAACAAGACCTTGTGAGCTTATAGAACATTGCCTCGGTCAAGTACCAAAGTTACTCCTTTCCAACTTGCTTATGGACAGGAGGCCGTTTTGCCTATGGAAATCAACGTGCAATCGATTAGAGTGTGCTTGCAACATAAGTTGAATGATGATGAGTATACCGAATCACTAGTTCAAAATTTATTGGGGTTGGACGAATTAAAGTTGGACGTCTTAGATAGATTGCAAGTTCAAAAACAAAGAATGGCTAAGTTTTATAATAAAAAGGTCATAACCAAGTCGTTCAGCCTGGGTGAACTAGTTTGGAAGACGATATTCCCTTTGGATAGCGAGGATCCAAAGTACGAGGAGTGGTTGCCCAATTGGGAAGGACCATACAAAATAAACAGTGTGTTGCCTAATGGAGCATATCATTTGGAAGATTTAGATGATACCAAGCACGTGAGATTCATTAACGGCAAATATTTGAAAAAATATGTTCCTTCTTTATGGGAATGTGAACAGATAAAAGCATAATCAAAATATATTGAACGATTAAAGATAACAAGGTCAGAGCGAAATACGTTCAAATAAAATCCTTTATTATCAAACATTCATTACAAAGATGCAAAAATACAAATAATGGATGCTCTACAAACTACAATTAAAAGTAAGCTAATCTCCCAGTCGATCGCCGAGTAAGAGAGTGGACTGGCCTCGCGCCGCCTTCCTAAATGTATCGTTGCAATGGTGGGATCGCCGAGTAAGAGGGTGGACTGGTCTCACACCACCTTCCTAAATGCATCGCTGCAATGGCGGGCAAAGAGGCTGAGAAGTACTCTTAGCAAGCAAGGTGGCCCGCAAGCATCCCAAAAATTGCCTTCCATCATCGAACTCCTTGTAAAGGACAAAGAGACGATGGGAAGAACTTTGATGGTAAAAACTTTGCTGCTGGCCAAAAAATATTTTCTATACCTCCCACACCAAAGGTGACATCAAGGCAAATAGTAAAATGGGCGGACCAAACAATCCATTTTTATAGAAAGACGAAGGTTTCGAATTGATTATCAGAATGACAAATAATGGTAGCAAATTGGATTCGAAGAAGAAAATGAAGATGAAGATGAAGATGAAAGATGAAAAGTGCGAAGCATATGTACATTTATATGGGGTGGAGATGAAGAGACAGAATATGACAGCCACATTCTGCCTAGTAAATGGAATTAAGTAGCTCAAAGTCTTGGGAAAAGAGGTGGAAATATCAAGAGAAAATGTGCAAAATTTTTAGCACAAACCAGTTAAATGCTTGAAGAATTGGCGATTAAAAGACAAACGTCAAATACAAGAAGTTAACACATATGTTCATTAATGATGAACAAAGTTACAAAGGGAAAGTCAAATGTGAAATTACAAAAGGAAAAGTTAAGGCGTCATATGTCTTAATTACAATCCACCACATACTGAACGAATTCGTTCCCTAAGCTTTTCCCAATCCTCGTTCTACCGAGAGAAAGTGATGTTCAATTCGGCCATGACATCATCATCAACTTCCAACTTCTTGTACTGCTCGACCAAAGACTTAGTCCGCTCAATTTCCTGGGAGGCATTACGCTTTTTAGCAGCCAGTCTCGCCTTGCAGTCGTCCATTTTAGCTTGAAGTTCCTTCATTTGAGCAGCCAAACTAACCATCAAAGAGTCTTCAATCATGACTTCGGAAGAGATTTCTTTCAACTCGTCCTCAGCCTTGTTGATCTCCAGATGCAAAGACTCTTTTTCAGATACGGCACGAAGATATTGAGTACTTTTGGCCTTCAGTTCAGCATTCTTGGCCAACAAAGAGAGGACCTCGAAGTGGATAACTTTCAACGTCACTTTAAAATCGGCAGAAAGATTGAGCGACGGAAGTGTCAGTGCTTGCTCCAACTTCGCATTCAAATGGTCAAGCTTATCCTTGTGTCTGGCAGTACTAGCCTTACCAATGTCCATATCCATGAAGGACACGTACTCAAATATCGACTGCTTGAGGAACTTCAAATCTTTCTCTGAAGAAGCAGCAGGACGACCAGATGGAGCAGGGCGAGATGTTTTGACTTGCCCCCAGGAAGCGAACAAGTCTTGGATGGAACACACAATCTTGTCAGCATCCTGCAAAGAAAATTGCCAATATTGAAGATTCTCACTACAACGAACAAGATGAAAATAAAAGTGAAGCAAAGATTACCTCATCAATAATCGTGGAAGATGGCATATCCTCAGCCAAGTCTGCCACCTGTGACTCCTCCATTCGTGAGGACTTCCCCTTGTCTGAGCGAGAAGATGTTGCCACAACGGGCATACTCATAGGAGTATCTGCAGAACTTAAAAGCAACAAATCAGAAACCAATAGCACAAGCAAAGGTAAAGTATCAAAAAAATGAATTATCTTCTGCTTCGACGTTTGGGGGGTTGACGCCCTAGGAAGAAGGTGGCTCATCCATGGGTTGTGATGAGGATTCTGGGACTGAAGGTGTCTCTTTAAGCTTAGTCCCTTCATCAGCTGGTTTGGATGAAATAGCCTCAGCGGAGAATGATGGAGCAGGAGCTGCCAATACCAAAGCCTTTAAAGGGGAGGCTGAACTTTTCTAAAAAGTCCAAATAAATCATCAGCACACAGAAAAGTTTCAAGTATGAAAAAGTATGCTTGTGAGTAAACCAATTTAATTACCTTCCTCCTGATGATAAGAGGAGTATCATCATCATCATCATCAATATCATCCTCCAGAATGAGAGATGCTGAGGCTGGCCGTTTGCGGCTTGGGGCACTCTTAGCTGCAGTAGGCTTGGCAGGGAGAGAAGAAGATGGACGAGCAGACTATTTAGCGCAACGAGAAGGAGAAGGACTCCGGATGGACAAAGGAGTGACTAAAATAGAAGGAGGGGAAGAAATGCTCGATTGGTCCAGTGAATGAAATGCACGATTGGCATCAGTCGCAAACAATCTGCGATTCACTGACGGCCAGAGCTGTTCAAAAAGGGAATGGATGGCGTGGCTAGAATTGAAGGGGGCTAATGAAAAATAGCTTATTAAAAGAAGATTGCGAGCATTTATAGCCTCTGCCTTCGCCTTATTAATAATATGGAAGGGGTCAATCAAGTTCCTTGAATAGCAAGGAGGAACAGGCCAAGTTTGGCCGAAACCAAGTTGGCGAGCAAAAAATTGGGGAGCATATATTTCTATCCCTGCCTTGGCATTGGTCCCGGTTAAAATATCATGGAATAATTCCCTCCCAGTTAAAAATTAGATCCAAATGAGCAGAGAGGTGCTTGCGCTGTCTATAGTGGAGGGAGAATGCACATAGTTTGGAGTCAAAAAAGGAGGAAAAGGAAAGAAGGGATTGAATCCAAAGAATAAAAGAATGAAAAAATGTCCCTTCTAGACATATTTACAGGAGCCAAGGGCTCAATGGCTAGCCCATAGCAACTAGTAGAAGAACGAGAAATTAATGGAGCACCAAGCAATGGAAAATAGGATCTCAACCACAGTTGAGTGAACCAAAGAGGTCCACTACCAGTAGAAGATGCACCATTCTTCAATTGAGTTTGAAGAGAAGCCATGCCTCTATAAAGGGCAGCCAAAAAGAAAGAACATAAATTCAAAGGCCTGCCACGCGCCAATTCGTGCGCTATGGGTAAATAACTAAGGAAGGGCTTTATGCTTGGCACGCACAAAACATATTTACAAAGCCAAACCAGAAAAAAGGCCACTCGCTCAGTATGGGAAGGCTCAGCGCTCGAATGGTTATGAAGGGCTTGCAGGCTTGAATAAGACTCGGTGTAGTTTTTACCAAACTTTGGGGCGCCACCAGAAACCAAGATACCAGGAAAAATGGTATCGCCCAAAGGTGGTAGATTCACTAGGGCCCCAACATCCCTTTAAAGTAATAGACATGGGGCCAAGAGGGAAAATAAAGGTATTATACTCAGAAGACCAAAAACTCAAAGCGATTCAAAAAAGTGCTGAATCAAAAGTAGGGGGTTGAATAGAGATTTCTAACAAATCAGAAATCCTAGCATTATCAAAAAATACCTTAGTAGGACCATGGCCCACAAGACGAGCATGCCACCTACGGAAAACTACATCAAATTTAGGCAAAGTGCGAATACTTCTTTCACGAAGTGGCCCCAGCGGCAGAGAGTTTAGAAATGGAGGGCCTTGAGTACAAGGAAACAGTTGGCCCGCCGCCGCCTATTCGACTGCCTCTGCATTGTTGAAGAAATGACCTAGGTAGAACTCATTGAGTTCGACATTGGCAGGCGCGAGAAAAGTCGGAGTTATGTATGGACGACTCAGAAGTTTCTGAAAGTCATCAAAACTAAAGGAGTCGCCAGATTGAGATTGTGAAGTAGCCATTAGGGATGAAACGGAGTTTTTTCAGGGTTACGTAGAAGGGAAGCAAAAAGATGAACAGTAAATCGTGTGAGAGAAACACAAAAAAGTGAGGCGTGATTTAATGGTGCAGTGAAATGGCATGTTTGGGGGTTATAAGGGTTTGCAAAACGTCGCACCTTTTCAAGCTATGGAAGAAAACAATGATTGAAATTTTTAGGAATTTCGAATGTTGCTGGAAACATAAAGTGAATATGGAAAAATTTAATAATTGGTATTAATTCTGCTATATTGGGGGGTAATTGTTGACATATAAAAATTCAACCCAAATCGAACGGCCCAAGGAATGAAGCCCAATTGGAGGATCCCCAAATCAGATAGCCTAAAGAACGAAATCCAATCAAACAATTCAAGATGAAGGCCCAAATAGGGAGGCCCAAGAACGCGGTAACACCATCGCCCAAGTTTGCAAGTCGCCCAGAATCTGAGCGAATGGAGTGCCATGCAATCGCCCAGAGCTGTTACTCTATTCTCGTCCAAACCTTCGAGTCGCCCAAGGTCTTAGCAAACATAAAGTGTTGTAGTCATCAAGAAGTGCAGTTATCAAAGCAATTATTAAAGCAGTCATATCACGTTCCACGATTCAAGGAATTCAATCGAAAACGGTTGAACGACGAAGAGTAATCGCAGCAGTTAAAAAAGGTAGTTCCATGACAAGTTGGCCATTACGAAGAAAGTGTGCAGTTATAAAACGATCCAGCAGTTTTGAGGCAGTTGATCACAAAGAGATCATCCAGAGAGTATAAAGGGAAGGAAAGACATAGAGCAAAGAGACCGAATCAAAAACTCTCGAACAGAAAACATGTAATTTTAAATTCCTTAGCTTAAATTTAAACACTTTTTTCAGTAACTCGTGTGCTTGCGCCCCTTGGAGGCATTCTGTTTTTAATTTCCAATTGTAAAGTCATCGCCAATAAAAGAACACCCCTTTTTGGGACTTTGTCTCAAGAGGTTTGTCCCTTACACAATCGTCTGATCCCTTTTAATTGTTAGCGACGAACCCGCGAGAAACAGGTAGACTTTCCTTTTGTTACAAAAATAAAAGAAAATAAGACTTTGTAACATATTAATAATTCGAACGATTTTTCCCTGAAGCGGGGTTTGTTTGCATATATGCACTATTGCAACTTCCCTTTTGTTACAAAAATAGAAGAAAAGAATATTTTTTTGGTTAACTCAATGTGTTTTTTGTGTATACTTGTACAGGAAGATGTGAGTAGCACTACTAGTAAATGTAGCTTCCGCGATGGAAAGTTCCATCTCTAAGGGCCATTATTTCGTCGGTAAACCTGATTGTCGATAGATGTTTTCCGTCGACACATACCATTGGTGAAAGTCACGTCGGTAATTTTCTAATAGCAACATAACCGTCAGTGACTACCGGCTAATTTACCTTCATATACATATTCGTCGGTACCATCAGTGACTACCGACTAATTTACCTTCAGATACATATTCATTGGAAAACACCAATGAATTTGAATGGATGTTATTAGCGTCAAGTTTACTGACATTGTTAGTTTGAAGGAAACTACCTAAGAATTTATTTCATTCCTATTTCCGTTGGTAAATTTATATGGATATTTTCATTTTTATTTCCATTGGTAATTTACATACAATATTTCTTTCACACATTTTCGTTGGTAATATATACCTACAGTATTCCCTATTTTTTTATGAAAACTTCCTACGAAAATAAATTTGATGCAAATTTGCTTTAAAATGTAAATAAACTAAATTAAATTGTTATATTAATTCATCTTCATCCAATACAAGCAAGAATCTAGGCTAGCATGATTTTAAGTTATTAAAAGAGGAAGAATGGAAAATCATCACTCCAAATGAATACGATGATAAGAAGTATGTGGAACCAGATTGTTGACCTTCAACCTCGAGTCTTGATTATTCAAGATTTTGAAGTAATTAACCTTCAATTATTGCTAACTTTGATCTTCTCTTCCAAAATATATAATAGCCCCTTGTTCTTAATGAATTTGATTATATGAATGTGTTTTAAGAGGTCATAGAGAGATTCCCATTATTTTGCTCAAGTTCTGAATTTATAAAAGTCCTACATAGATCAATAATCGCATCCTTATTTTAATCCAAGATGCATTTTAATAAAAAAAAAAAAAAAAAAAAGGAATCTGCAAAATAGGTCCCCTAGAATAACCCCTTGCATTCTGGCCACTAGGCCGAGCATATTGATTTCGTCTATGGCTTGCTATATTTGTAAACTAGATAGCCGCGAGTCCGCCAGCTATTCTCCCATGCGCGCGACTATTCTTCACTATGGACAATTATTTCCTGGACTTGTTTATGGCATATCACACCCCAGCCTCACTCCACCTAGAACCAAGTTGGCATGAAGAGGCTCTAACCGATGATATTGCTTACAGTGAATGCTATATACCAAACCATACTGCAAACTGTTTGCTCCACTTAGCCTTATCCCCAACTAGGGGAATTTTAATGATAGGTTCTACGGAGTACCAACTTACAGACTAGAAAATAGATCCATCTTAGCTAAAATGTCGCGTCGGGCCCAAAATACACACGTAGATGTGTTTTAGTCTACTTTATATCCTTTCACAAGTAGGAAATAGTTGACATCATATTACTAATAATTCAGCATTCAAAATACTCAAAAGTGTTAATCAGACGAGGATAAATAAGGTAGTACCATTATGAACCTTATTTACACATACAGCTCAGTAATAGATTAAAATGAAAAATAACACGATAAGCAAAAAAGCACAAGTATAACTTGCGGATATCTAATAAACAGAAATTTCCAAACGTCGAATTCCTCAACATAACCAATCATCAAATTGAAATTGAATTCTGAGACATTAATCAATGACATAAAGAACTTAAGCACCCAGTACAATAACTTAAAATCTGTGCCCATTTAGATAAGGAGAAGTAAGGGGTCTCCGTCCAGATATGTGCTCTCTGAATCTTATGATTAGCAATAGTCTTCGATACTAATCTTCCTTCGTTGTAATTGAGAAGTCGATCTCCTTCACTAATCGTTGTTTCTAGCAATATCTTACCATCTTCGAACAAATACAAGGGATTTCATTGAAGCTACAGATACGAGTCATCCTCAGTATAACGATTACACCATTGATTCATACTGTAAGGAATATAAAGCATTTTCGTCCAAGATTTTGTATTGCCGTAGTCTTCCATCACCCATAAATCGAAGGATATTCTAAATAAGTAGCTGTAAAAACAAAACTTTCCCCTCAATATAGTTAAATGGAATAGAGTTCCATTAGGTAAACGAAGAATTGAAGGTGGTAATTCCAATTCTTTATATGTTTCATTCGTTATTTCGAGTGAAACAATCACAAAACGTCCATGAAAGATATCTTCGTCGAGACTAGCAATCCAATGGAATGCTTCGTTAACCAAGTTGCAATCTTCCCAGCACCACACATTTTTGTATTGTATATCCTCAACTCATCTCCACGAATTATTTTTCAATGAATAGAATGTAACCTCAGGTCCGATCACTTTCAAGACTTTGTAGTCATGGGAGATTGAGTCATAAGCCAATCCATACATACTTCCATAAAAGCATAATGAGGGTGAAACAATAGGACAATCTGGAAGTCCATTCAATTCTCTTGTGGAAGGGTTCCTATATACACGACTTCTTCAATATCTGTAACGCAAAACAAGCCATCACAAGAATTGTGGATTCTCCACCACCCTTTAAATGTAATATTGAGTTTTATCACGTCCTGGTGATCATCCGAGGACAAAGTTGAAAGGGAGTATGAACAAATAGAATTTCGTTCATCTTTGAGATAAAGAATCGCGCTCGAGAATTCTGATTGACTCTGATGTTTCTTTTTGAAGTGGGAATCCTGAGAAATTAAAGAGTAGAAAGATTTTGAAACGCATTTGAATCGCATAAGGGATTTGACCGGAAGCGGGGACAGTATATCAATGATGATTTCCCAAGGTAATTTTGCTGCTGCCATTATAGGTTAAAGAGTTCAGATGGATTCCGAATGAGGATTGGGAAGGAGAAAGAATTTATGGCAGATGCAGTCTGAAGGGGACTATTATATATTACTAGGATTTGAGGTTATCGATACAAAACTTTCCGAAACTTTGTCCATCGTAGCTTTTATTTAAATGGAACAATCAATAAACAGAACTTTCCTAATCTTTGCCTTTTCTTTTATTTTAATGTAAAATTCTCTAGATGTCATCCCATTCCGTTAGCCGTTATATGCAATAAATAGGGCACAAATTAAAAAATAGTAACTAACACAATATTCCTTAATGTTTGCATGTTTTGAGTAATACTACCTAATTTTTCATTTTGACGTAAAATCCTCCCCAAATCACACAAACTTTTGCATAAAACAACATTTTCATTCTTTCTTTTTTTTTCTTTTTTCTTTTTTTTTTTTTTTTTTTTAAAACAACGAATTTATCCCATCATTAAATCAAAAAAAAAAAAAAAAAAAAAAAAAAGGAAACAAATAAAGAATTAATTGCAATCATAATCCCAATTTTTTATCTTTATAGGAGGTGGTGGTGAGATTTAGCCTTTCTTTGTAAATCATTCTAACACAATACTACCTAATTTTTCATTTTGACGTAAAATCCTCCCCAAATCACACAAACTTTTGCATAAAACAACATTTTTATTCTTTCTTTTTTTTTCTTTTTTCTTTTTTTTTTTTTTGTTTGTAAAACAACGAATTTATCCCATCATTAAATCAAAAAAGAAAAAAAGAAAAAGAAAAAGGAAACAAATAAAGAATTAATTGCAATCATAATCCCAATTTTTTATCTTTATAGGAGGTGGTGGTGAGATTTAGCCTTTCTTTGTAAATCATTCTAACACATTCTACTACATTATTTTTTCTATAATACTCATTTTCAACACATATTCTTCATTAAAATAATATTACACATAAATCCAAAAAAAAATCTTTTTTTTACCCACACATTTCAATATCAATCAATATTCTATAATACACTTTTTGAAATGAAAGGGGCACAAACAGGCCTTTAATAGGAGGCAAGTGGGGGGTTTTCAGAGATGGAAAAGTTGTTTTATTTTTAATTTTAGTTTTAATTGGACTCATTTGAACTTTTTGAAAAAAAAAAATGTATCATGCCTGCAATTTATTCTTTTTTTCCCTTCTTTTCTTTTTGTTTATTTAAAGAAGGGGTAAATTCGTCATTTTATAATGTTTTTATGGAGTAAAGGGATGAAAATATTGTATTTCACAGAGTTTATAGTATTTAGAGGGGTTTTGCATCATAATGAAAGGTTATGAGGTATTACTCAAAACAGGAAAATATTAGAGGGATATTATGTCAATTACCTTTTTTAATACTTGCCCTATTTACTGCACTTAGTGGTTAAACTAATGAAATTAGACGATATGGGATATGCCACAACATATGCAAATGTCAACGGGATATTGTGCCAATTAACCTAAAAATTATATTGTATGCTTTTTTATATTTCCCGAATTGGGAAACGTATTCAGCCAAAGTTGTTTTATTCATTTTATAAATTAAGAGGAAAATTAAAGTCAAAATGTAATTTGTATTTTATTATAATCATAAAATTTAAGATTGAAACCTATATCATTTTTCAGATTTTAACACTTGATTCTCTACTTCGAACAGACCCCCAGTTTTAATTAAGATTGAAACCATCTATTTGCCAACCGTGTGGATTTTGGACAGTGCATGAGCATGTTAGCTTATTTTCCAAAGTTTGTTAGAACAATAGTAATTTATAAGTAACTTAACTTACTTTCAAGAATAGCCAAATATGCTTAGTGGCTCCCATTATCTTGAACGGATCTTACCTGGGATCGCAAATCCTAAATTTATATATGAAGAGCGGATCTATTGTATCAGTGTCTATAATTCATTTCTTCTGTACTGAGACATGGCCCAGACTCCTACGAGAGGCAGCAGTGTGGAATTTTTCATGAGAAAAGCCTAACAAAAGCAAGATTTAGGTTACTGACAAAGAGGAAAACTAAAGCAAGGGAGCTTAAGAAAATTATCCAATAGCACACACCCTAAATTTTCTATACAAGTTCATGAAATTTAGAAGATTTCGTACATACAGGTTTATAGTACACAAGTTCATATATTCATCGAAAATCTACTTGAACATTCTTTCACTACCAAAGGGATCCATCCACCAATCACTAATTCACAGTCGATGTTCCTTCAATATTTGCATAGCCATTCGCCAAAAACCAATCAAAAAAATCACCAAAAAGGGAATAGGATCCTACAGAAAACAGATTCAAATTGAGTTACGGGGCTCTATTGATGAAGCCACATTGATAGCAAAGAAATTATGGGTATAAAAAAACTTATCGAATTTACCTTAGTATATGCTGCTCCCAAACTTCTTAGAACCACATTTTAAAACTGAACTTACTATAAAAGCTTAGCTAGCTACAAATAGAAAGCTTCCCTGTCCATTCATCAGCCAGCCCGTAATCAAGACTAATTTCCCTCATAGACAGGATATTCTCCATAGCGAACACCATAAGGTAAGGAAAAGATGCATTATTATGATCATACATCACAAGCTGTACAAAAACATTTGGAGTTGAACAATGGCTCATGTAACATGCTACGTTCCTCATTCTACATACATCCATGGAAAATTCCAAAGGGATTGATGGATGTGCTAGATGAACATAGTCAGAGAATATTTGTGATAAATCACCCCCATTCCGCCCATCTCTTAGCAAAACAATTCCGGTGAACCAAATAATCAACATTCATTGTAAAAGTCTGGGCTCGCTCTTGTGTGAGAACAACTCCCGTGTAGTCACATATAAAAGAACCAGCTTGGATCAAGTCCAAGGACCTCACTCCCCAACCCGTTTCCCTTGACCTAAACACTTCAAATCGGTGCCTAATCCCATTTTGACTCACACGATTCCAACAAGTAGGAGGGCAGTGAAAATTTATTCCACACTCAAAAACCAACGGTTTTTCCCTTACCAAAATCCCATCCATGTCATATACAAACTCGCAACCATTTTTCTCTATGCAAACGCAATCGTTCAAACACCCTTCCACGCATCCACATCCCATCCCATTCCCATATTTATGCACGTATCTAGGGAAAACTATTGTAGTAAGATATTCATAATAAATAGGGTCACGATCTCCATCAATGTTATTAAACAAAAAGACCAGCATGTTCTCCCTATTTCTCGACAAATTAAGTGTAACATAACCTTTAGGCCGAATCTCCAATGGCCGAAACCTAAGATTCTTTGCAAACTTCATTACCTCACTTCGCATTTTCACCTGGTTTCTAATCTAAACAAGCTTGAATTTATAAACCCTAAATCCCGATTTCCCAACATCAAACCAAGTATCAGTTATCCTATTTATGTTGGTTAATGAATTTTAATCATGAAATTAATTTTCCTTTGAAGATTAAAACCATGTAAATAAGGATTTTCGTGACCTTGAGATCATTGGGTTATAAAAATATCACACATAGAAAAGGGAGATGATAACCTTTGAAGGAGCTATTAATAGCCTAGCCAATTGCTTCCTCCCTTAGATCTTCTCCCTTATTCTCCACTAGGTGTATTTCCATTTTGGGGAAAGTGAAAAATGGCTAACCATAATTCTCATATAAAATATCTCAATAAAGGGCAAATTTATAATGCCCTATTAGGGTTTGAAAATTACACAAATTTCCTTGTACTTTATTGTAGTAGACAAATTAAGTCACACACCTTTTATTGGAGCTAAGAGAGGGACCTAACCGGACTCACATTACCCAAGCTCAAATAGATATTTTCAATTTAGTCAACTCTTGACCAATTGGGATACATCTATTAATCCCGACTTATACTACCAAAAAATCGAGATTTCACTCTCGAGTCGAGTGATAGTTATAGAAGCAAATTATGATTCGATAACAATATCCTCTAATTATCGTTCTACAAGTCAATCCCCATTTGACCGTCAATATTTTGAAACTGCAAAATGATCGTTTTGCCCTTCAACATGTATTACCCTCTAAGTCCCGTTTTCATACGGCAAATTTGTTGCGATCAAATCACAATGTAAAATCCAACAATCTCATCGTTGACCTACTGAGCTCAGATTCAATTTGCCTAGAAAAATATCTTAATGATCATCTCATTTCAATGATTAATGGATTACACTATTGTAGTATATGATCTCTAATTGTTTCGGCCCGATTCCCAAATCATCAAGATCAATCTTCTATTTAAAACTTCACTCATTGGTACCTCAAAGAACTTGAACTAGAAATCAAAAGTACATTACTCACTTAGGATTTAGGTGACCTGTTTGATAATCAAGTAGAGTCTCATTTTAAACGGTTACAAATGAGTCATCTACGCGATCCCGTTCAATGTGTATTGAAACACATTATTGTTCCTATTTTAAGATCTAGACAAATCTTAATAAGAACAATACAATCTTATCAACATAAAGCGTCCAACTTTATGAACCAATTGTGAACGACATAATTTTGATCACATCACAAATTGTGTCTTAATATACCTGATCTATCAAGCATACAATTTGTGACATCCTATATGATCATAAAACCTTAGACAATCACTTCGAATTATAACACGCAAATAAATAAACGTCAATTCATAATATGATTTTATGGAACAGTACTCGAAAAATGGCCATCAAGCTAACAATCTCCCACTTACCCTTCTTAGAGTATGTCTGACATAGCAAGAATACTCATTCCCTTAAGATGTCAATCAAAAGTCTTAGCTGGTAAGGTCTTAGTGAACGAATCCGCAAGATTATCTGCTGATGCAACTTACTAACTGTCACGTCTCCTCAATGGACAATTTCTCTAACAATGTGATATTTTCTCGCGATGTGCTTGCCACGCTGATGACTCTTGGGTTTTTTAGCATTGGCAACCGCCCCACTATTATCGCAATAAAGCGTTATGGGCCCCATTGTCAAAGGTACCACATCAAGGTCCAAAAGAAACTTCTTGAACCATACAGCTTCTTTAGCAGCTTCACAAGCCACTACATATTCTGCCTCCATGGTGGAATCAGTAATACAAGATTGCTTGATACTCTTCCATACTATAGCTCCACCTTCCAGTGCAAATACTGATCCTGATGTAGACTTCCTAGAGTCACGATCGGATTGAAAATCGGAATCAGTATATCCAATAGGATTTAGATCATGTCCTGAATAGATAAGCATATAATCTCTCATTCTCCGAAAATACTTGAGTTTATGCTTTACCGCTACCCAATGTTCTAATCTTGGATTAGACTGATAACAACTAACAATACCCACAGCATAACAAATATCCGGTCTAGTGCAAAGCATAACATACATGAGACTTCCCACAGCCAAAGCACAAGGAACCTCTCTCATGTAATCTATCTTCGTTGCATTCTTGGGAAAATGCTCTTTAGATAGAGGAATTCCATCTCTAAAAAGAAGTTGTCCCTTTTTGAAATTCTGCATTGTAAATCTGGACAATATTTTGTCAATATATGAAGTTTGGGATAATGCAATCTTTATTTTTTTCCTATCTCGCAAGATACGGATTCCTAAAACATAACTAGCTTCTCCTAAGTCCTTCATATCAAACTGTTGACAACCATTTCTTTACAGATGACAATGTCCCTACATCATTGCCAATGAGTAGAATGTCATCTACATAATGAATCAGAAAAACTACTTTCTTCACTTGTACACACAAGGTTCATTCAGATTTTTCTCAAAATCATAGGTCTTGATGGTTTGATCAAATCTTACATTCTAAGATCTGGACGCTTACTTGAGTTCATAAATGGACTTCTGCAACTTGCATAACTTTCTTTTCATGGCCTTCTTTCACAAACCCTTTAGGTCGCATCATGTAAATAGTCTCCTCAAGACGTCCATTTAAAAATGCTGTCTTGATATCCATTTGTTAAACCTCATAATCATAATGAGTGGCAATGGATAAAAGAACTCGAATAGATTTAAGCATGGCAACTGGTGAGAAGGTTTCGTCATAGTAGATGCCTTCTCTTTGGGTAAAACCCTTTGCCACTAGCCTTGCTTTGAAGGTTCCAATCTTCCCATCTATACCTCTTTTCCTTTTATAGACCCACTTGCATCCTATAGGCTTTACCCCATTATGTGCGTCTACAAGATCCCAAACCTTGTTGGAATACATAGATTCCATTTCTGAGTTCATGGCTAATTTCCATGATTCAAAGTCTATATCCTTCATTGCTTCCTTAAACGAAGTGGGATCTTCTTCTTACTCAGTAGAGATCCCCTGATAGGATTCTCCATAGAGCAAGTACCTAGAAGGTGGTCTCACAACCCTCCCACTACGAGTAATGGTTGAAGGTGCCTATTTGTCCAGTCTGACCAAAGGTCATTCCCCTCTTCCCACTGCTTGATCCTGTCCTTGGTTAGGAACAACATCCTCATTATCCCCATTTGAAGGGACATGTGGAGATACAACAATGGGTGCCTCGTTCTCTACTACCTTTGGTTCTATTTGCCTATGAGGCCCTGTGGGCATCACTTGCTCACTTGCTTATCTTAATTTCATCTTATCCGTCTTTCCCTTTAGCACATGTACTGGATATCTCCATGTCCGAATGTGGTGTAAATTGGGCTTGCGCCCATTCCACAATTCAAGAGGTGTCTTGAGAACTAACTTAGATGGTACCAAATTCAAGATATAAATGGTTGTTTGTAGTGCATACCCCAAAAGGATATAGGCAATGAGGAATAACTCATCATTGATCTTACAATATCTAAAAGAGTTCGATTTCTTCTTTTCGAGACACCATTCTGTTGGGGAGTTCTTGGTGTACTCAATTGGGATAAATCACATTATCCGATAAATAGACCTTAAACTCTTAGGATAGATACTCGTCACCTCAATCAGATCGAAGGGCCTTAATACTCTTACCTAATTGTTTCTCAACTTCCATCCGAAACTCCTTGAATTTCTCCAAAGCTTCGAAATTGTGAGACATAAAGTATATGTATCCAAATCTAGAGTAATCATCTGTGAAGGTGATGAAGTACTCATATCTTCCTCTAGTCCGAGTACTAATAGGTCCACAAACATCGGAATGTACTAATTCTAAAACCTCTTTAGCTCTTAATCCCTTAGCCTTAAAAGGCCTCTTGGTCATCTTTCCTTCTATACAAGATTCACAAATTGGTATTGATTCCACCTCTAACTCATTTAAAGGACCATCCTTTACCAATCTTTAAATCCTATTTAGATTGATATAACACAATCTAAGATGTCATAAGATAGTATTAGACGACCTCTTTCTTTTCTTAGCAGTAGTAGTGTTATGTATAGAGCCAATCAAAGGACTTACGACATAAAGACTATTAACCATATGACCTGAACATATAACAGAATTATTCAACTTAATAACCACCGTAGAACGAGTAAAAAATTTCAAATAACCAACATGATATAAAAGTGCAACGAAAATCAAGTTCCGTGTAAGTTCGGGAACATAATAACAGTCATCTACTATCAAATGCCTACGATTCTCAAAACATAAAGTAAAAGTGCCAAAAGCTTTGGCAGATACCACTGCTCCTGTACCAACCCTAAGGGCGTACTTCCCTTCACTGAGATGCTTGGTTTCCTGGAACTACAAAGAATTGCAAACATGATTAGTGGCTCCAGAATCTACAATCCAGATATTAGTATAATCAACCACTAAGCATGACTCAATGAATAGGGCATTATTGTCTTTACCTTGCTTTCCCTTAGCTAGGTAATACAGGCAATTTCTCTTCCAATGACCCTTTTGTCTACAAATAAAACACTTTCCCTTTGGTTTCCCATCAGTAGTAGATTTCTTCCCCTTTGACTTGCTATCTGAATTTTTGTTTGATCTCTTCCTCTTCTTTTCTCCTTTGCTACCAAAAGGGTTAGAATGAGAAGGTCCGGCTGTAACAGTCAAAGCACTTCCACTTCTAGCCTTTAGAACATATTCAGCATTTTGGAGCACTTTCATTAATTTCATCAAGACATGTCCATCTTGTGTAGATTATAATCAACTATAAATTGTGAGAACATCTCAGGAAGAGTTTCAAAGACCATGTCAATCTACGTCTCGAAATCAATTTCAGCTTCTAAAACCTCCGTAGTATTGAAGTGACCAATCATGGTTAACATATGGTCCCTTACAGATGCGCCTGATTTCATGCGTGTGTTCATGATTGCCCTAATGGAGGCTTGCCTAACTTGTCGGCTTCTATATCCAAACATCTCTTGAAAGCTTTCCATTATGTCAAAAGCAGTTTCCATATTCTGATGTTTCTGTTGTAATACATTTGACATGGATGCCAAAATATAACAACGGGCCATCTCATCAGAATGATGCCACTTTTATATGCAGCCTTTTGAGATTCCATAGAGTCATCTTGATATGAATCAAGGCACGTCTACTACCGAAGCGAGTCAAGCGACGAGTTACGGAAAGGATCCATTGATAGTCGAAGGCGGACCGATGACGCGATCGAGGACGAAGCGAGTGAAAGAAGCGATGGGATTGCTTGTCAAGCAAACGATCGATGAAACAATGTTCGGGAGGTCAAATGCAACAAGTTTCATGTTGGGGTCGAAGGCCAAAGGAACTTGGATCAACAAGATAAAAGCAGACGAAGGCAGCACGGAGTTGGTCTATGCGACCGCAGGCTCAACGGCCTATGCGGCCGCATAGAAGGCCACCGAAACTACATGTGGCTGGCTGGAGTGATCTATGCGACCGCATAGAAATGATCCAAGTTCCTTTGGCTCAATTTTAGTCAATTCATTTTTTTTTTTTTTTTTGCCGAATCTTCTAATGTTGGTAGAACTCTTGTGAAATCAAAATATTACCATATTTTGATTAATTTGGACGTTTTTTATGCCATAGTATAAATAGAAAACTCTTTTCATTATGTAAAGAAAAACTCTTTTTGCTGAAATTAATACAGAGAGAGAAATTTTCTTTCAATCGATTGTTCTTCATTGGACAAACTTAGAACTTATCAAGAATCGATTTCTTGTGGTGTTCTTGACGTCGGATTGTGGGTTTCATTGATTGTAATCGAGGGGTTTCAGATTCTTCGCTAATCTGAGGTTTCGTGGTTCGATTATTGGGGTTCAAGATCCAAAACCGGATTAGTATTGGCGTTCTTGGGTTTCGCATCAATCTAATTGTGGGTTTCGTAGTTCCATTGCTACAGGGTTCGCATCAGTTGGTATCAGAGCTTTGGCTCCAATTTAATCAGGTTATATCTTTGTTTTTTTTAATTCCTTTCAATTCCTTATGTTCTTGTGTCCAGAAGGTTTTCTTGATTCTTTGATCCAAAAAGTGTCAAAAAGAATATTCATATTCTGTTTTCCGGGGTCAATTTTCGCCCAAATTCGTTTTCGTTTTCTGCGTTGGTTTTGTTATTGAATTCCGGATCTTAAAAAAAAAGTTACAGTTCATCCGTACAGTCATAAAAAAAAATTGTTACATATTATTGATCCGTCAAATACCAACAATTTTTTTTATTCAATATCGTTTCTCAGTTGCCTGGACACATTGATTCATTCCATTCCTTCAATTCAAAGTCAAAGTTTTAGAAGTTTCCTTGAGTCCTTTTGTTACAATTCTTTGAATCACATCCGGTTTGAGAATTCTACAAGATTGATTGATTGATTGAGTTCGTTGATTGTCCTTAGAAGCAATTGTTGAAAGAACTGAGTGGTAAAAGGCAGAGAGGTGAGCTCAATAGAGTGTAAAAGCCATTGTGTGTTTTCGAGTGACTTTGGTGAGATAGTTAAATAAAATTTTAGTGTTAGGATGTCAGAAAGGACAGAATCAAACTCAAGCCGACAAGGCAACAATAACAACGCATCGGAGGATTTGGTGCAAATGTTTCAAAGGGCGTTTGGAGATATGAGAGAACGGTTGGAGAAGCAAGAGGCTTGGATGAATAGGTTAGATACATCGGTGGCCAATCTTAGTCGGGGGCATCGAGTGGATGTGTCCAATGCCAGAGGACCGGATAGAGGGGAGCCTAGGAGGGAAAGGCGAGAAGAGTATGGATATGGAAGTGAACTGGGCGAAGATGAATTTCACGGTGTTGAGATGGGAAGGATGAGGAAGAGAGGCGATAGGTTCGACAGACGGGGTCGGAATGATCGTGGGAAGGAGTTGGATGGAAATCTAGGAAATATAAAGATGACCATTCCTTCATTCAAAGGAAGGAGTGATCCCGAAGCATATCTGGAGTGGGAGAGAAAGGTTGAGATGATCTTCGAATGTTATAATTATTCAGAGGGAAGAAGGTGAAGTTAGCGGTTTTAGAGTTCAGTGACTATGCCATTTCATGGTGGGACCAAGTGGTTACTTCACAACGTAGGAGTGGGGGAAGACCAGTTAGCACTTGGGAAGAATTGAAGTCATTGATGAGAAAGAGGTTTGTTCCTAGCCACTATTACCGAGATATCCATCAAAAACTGCAAGGCCTATATCAAGGGTCAAAAAGTGTAGAAGATTACCATAAGGAGATGGAAATACTCATGATTAAGGCTAATGTGGTGGAGGATCAAGAGGCTACCATGGCACGATTTTTGAATGGTTTGAATAGGGAAATTGCCAATGTAGTAGAGTTGCAACATTATATGGAGTTGGAAGACATGTTGCATGTGGCTATGAAGGTGGAGAGACAGTTGAAGAGGAAAGGGACAGCTAGGCAACCGATAGGAACTTCGAGTGCAAATCCATCTTGGAAACCGGGATGGAACAACAACAACAACAACAACAATAAGGTTGATAAAGCTATACCTAAGGGTAGGAATGAATGGAAAAAAGGAAAAGAGGAAAGTGCTAGCAAAACAGCACCCAAAACTGATTCACAACCATCAAGAAACTGAGACATCAAGTGTTTCAGATGTTTGGGGTCCGGGCACATCGCTTCTCAATGCGCAAATAAACGGGTAATGGTGTTGTTGGATAATGGAGAAGTGGTGAGTGAAAGTGAAGGCGAGTATGATGACATGCCTACATTGGAGGACGTTGAAAAGGAAGAAAAATTGGAGTTTGCTGTTGGAGAATCGTTGGTGTCACGGAGAGCTCTTAACACTCAAGTCAAAGTGGATGATTCGGAGCAGCAGCGAGAAAATATCTTCCATACACGTTTTTACGTCAACGATAAGGTATGTAGCATGATAATTGATGGTGGGAGTTGCACGAATGTAGCTAGCACAACTATAGTTGAGAAATTAGGACTAGCATTGTTAAGACACCCTAGGCCTTATAAGTTACAATGGTTGAATGATAGTAGGGAAGTTAAGGTGAATCGAAGGGTCCTAATTAATTTTTCGATTGGAAGTTATAGTCACAAAGTAGTTTGTGATGTGGTGCCTATGCATGTGGGACATATATTGTTAGGAAGACCATGGCAATATGATAGAAGGGTCACACATGATGGGTATAGGAATCGATATAGCTTTGTCAAGGATGGGAAGACTATTACTCTTGCTCCATTATCACCTGCACAAGTTTATGGAGATCAACTCAAGCTGAAAAGTGAGGAAGACGAGAGAATAAGAGAGTCTGGAAAAAGGAGAGGCAATAGTGAAACCATCGATAAGAGAGAAAATAGTGAGGTGGCTAAGAGTGGAGAAAAGAGAGAGGAGCCACATGAGGGGAAAGAAAAGGAGTTAGCTGAGCGGAGAGAAAAGCCAAAGGTCAACTTCTATGCAAAGGAGAGTGAGTTGAAAAAGGCTATGAGTGAAAGTAGACAAATGATATTGTTAGTGTACAAGGAGTCCCTCTTCAATCTTGAGGATTCTAACACATCCCTCCCTAGTTTGGTTAAATCTTTATTGCAGGAGGTCGACGATGTGTTTCCCGAGGAGATGCCAAGTGGATTGCCACCAATCAGAGGCATCGAGCACCAGATTAACTTTGGACCCGGAGCTGTCATACCTAATCGACCAGCTTACCGAAGCAATCCCGAGGAGACGAAGGAGCTTCAGAAGCAAGTGGAGGAGTTGATGAGCAAAGGTTATGTCAGGGAGAGCATGAGTCCATGTGTTGTACCTATTTTGTTGGTACCTAAGAAGGACGGGACTTGGAGAATGTACGTGGATTGCCGAGCTATCAACAATATCACGGTAAAGTATCGTCACCCAATACCTAGGTTAGATGATATGCTTGATAAGTTGCATGGGGCTTGCATTTTTAGTAAAATTGATCTTAAGAGTGGGTATTATCAAATTCGCATGCGGGAGGGTGATGAATGGAAAACGGCATTTAAAACTAAGTATGGGTTGTATGAATGGTTAGTTATGCCATTTGGACTCACTAATGCACCGAGCACTTTTATGCGTTTAATGAACCATGTTTTGCGTGCTTTTATTGGGAAATTTGTTGTGGTTTACTTTGATGACATCTTAATCTATAGCAAAACCCTAGATGAGCATTTAGAGCATTTAAATTGTGTGCTTGTTGTATTACGAAAGGAACAACTATACGCCAATTTTAAAAAGTGTACATTTTGCATGGATAGAGTTGTTTTCCTAGAATTTGTGGTTAGTGCTAATGGGGTAGAAGTTGATGAAGAAAAGATAAAAGCTATAAAAGAATGGCCAACACCTAAGACTATAACTGAAGTTAGAAGTTTTCATGGATTGGTTAATTTTTATAGGAGGTTTGTAAGAGATTTTAGCACCATCACCACACCGTTGACTGAAATAGTAAAGAAGAGTGTAGGTTTCCATTGGGGAGAATCACAGGAAGTTGCATTTAACATGATTGAGGATAAGCTATGTAAAGCACTTGTTTTAGCATTACCTAATTTTGATAAAACATTCGAGGTTGAGTGTGATGCATCAGGGATAGGTATAGGAGCAGTATTAATACAGGAAAGTAGGCCTATTGCTTACTTTAGTGAAAAGTTGAGTGCAGCAGCATTGAACTATCCGACATATGACAAAGAGTTGTATTCACTTGTTCGATCTTTGGAGACTTGGCAGCACTACTTATGGCCAAAGGAATTCGTGATACACACCGATCATGAATCTTTGAAGCATTTGAGAGGTCAAGGTAAGTTGAACAAAAGACATGCGAGATGGATGGAGTTTATTGAGACTTTTCCATACGTCATCAAGTACAAACAAGGTAATGAAAACATAGTTGCTGATGCATTGTCTCGAAGGTACGTGCTTTTAAATTCATTAAGTACTAGATTACTTGGTTTTGAGCATATTAAAAGCACGTATGAAACTGATAGTGATTTTTCTGATATATATGCTTCATGTGACAAATGTGCATTTGATAAATTCTATAGGCATGAAGGATATCTGTTTAAGGAAAATAAGTTGTGCATTCCTAATTGTTCTTTGCGTGAATTATTGGTAAGGGAAGCACATGAGGGTGGTTTAATGGGACACTTTGGGGTTCAAAAGACTTTAGACATGTTAGGAGAACATTTTTATTGGCCTAGAATACGACATGACGTAGAGCAAATATGTGGAAAGTGCATAACTTATAAAAAGGCTAAGTCTAAGGTTCAACCTCATGGATTGTATACTCCTTTGCCTGTGCCTAGTGAACCATGGGTAGACATATCTATGGATTTTGTGTTAGGTTTGCCTAGGACAAAGAGGGGTAGGGATTCAATATTTGTAGTGGTCGATAGGTTTAGTAAGATGGCGCACTTTATACCATGTCATAAAACTGACGATGCTACTAATATTGCGGACTTGTTCTTTAAGGAAATAGTACGTTTACATGGAGTACCTAAGAGTATAGTGTCAGATAGAGATGTGAAATTTTTGAGTCATTTTTGGCGTGTTTTGTGGAATAAGTTAGGAACTAAGTTATTATTTTCTACAACTTGTCACCCACAAACAGATGGTCAAACTGAGGTGGTAAATCGAACTATGACACAATTGCTTAGGACAATGATCAATAAAAATTTGAAATCATGGGAAGAGTGTTTACCATTCATAGAGTTTGCATCTAATCGAGCCATCCATTCTACTACATTTTCTCCTTTTGAGATTGTTTATGGTTTTAATCCACTAACACCTATGGATTTAATACCTTTACCTGTGCATGAACGAGGTAGCTTGGATGGGAAACGCTTGGCTGGAGTGATCTATGCGACCGCATAGAAATGATCTATGCGGCCGCATAGATCAAAAAGTGGGAAAAAATTCATTTTTTTTAATTTTTGCCGAATCTTCTAATGTTGGTAGAACTCTTGTGAAATCAAAATATTACCATATTTTGATTAATTTGGACGTTTTTTATGCCATAGTATAAATAGGAAACTCTTTTCATTATGTAAAGAAAAACTTTTTTTACTGAAATTAATACAGAGAGAGAAATTTTCTTTCAATCGATTGTTCTTCATTGGACAAACTTAGAACTTATCAAGAATCGATTTCTTGTGGCGTTCTTGACGTCGGATTGTGGGTTTCATTGATTGTAATCAAGGGGTTTCAGATTCTTCGCTAATCTGAGGTTTCGTGGTTCGATTATTGAGGTTCAAGATCCAAAACCGGATTAGTATTGGCGTTCTTGGGTTTCACATCAATCTAGTTGTGGGTTTCGTAGTTTCCATTGCTACGGGGTTCGCATCACATCTTTAGGGGTTTCGGGACAAATTTCATCCAACACAAATTTGTGTTTTTCAACAGTAAGAACAATATTAAAATTCATTTTCCAGTCAACATAGTTTTCTCCAACAAGTTGATTTTTGTTAAGTATTACTGATAATGGATTAAGCGATATTTTTCTGTAAAATTAACGATTCACGTATTAATAAAATGAGCAATAATCTTTGTATGATGCATGTATATGAATATGCAAATATAGACCCAAAACTATATTTGTAATAAAAAACCTTAAACCCTTACAACTTTTAACACGTTCTCTATAGGAGGTCAATATAGTTGTTGGCAAGGTTGGGACCTCCCACCCATTTTATTGAGTTAGGCATCTCATGCCACAAAAAAATGAAGATTGATTATTATTTGGCCTATGAATAATTTTGTTAAAATCTTCTATAGGAAATCTCCCAAAAATATTCATATATAAGTGTAATAACCTTTGTCAATGATTTTAAAATATCCGAAATATAGAAGATGTCGTCTATAAGATGATCATCTCATTATTTCATTTTTAAAGAAATTCTATTACTAGATCCAATTTCAATTAATCTAAAATAACGTAGTTTTCCTATAAGTTTTCCTATAGGGAGACCGAAATAATTAGATACCAAACATATATATTTTAATAACAAATTGGATGACGAAGGAGACCGTAGATTTATACATACCTATAAATCCTCTCCAACTTATTATTTTGCACTGTTAAATTTTCACTTAATTAGTCTGCCAAATATAAACAATTATAATGGCACTAATTATATAAAATATTTTTCAACCACCTCTAATTAATTTAGAGTGATAAAAAAATTTTAATGTAAATGTGCTTCATTTAATCTACATGACATGCGATAATAATTAAACATTCATCTATCCATAAAGTAGTAAAAGTAATAATTAAATGAATAATTATCACTAATGGTCCATCCTAAGAATTTAAATTACAACACGGATAAAAAGAATTACATTGGGCCACATCCCAGCCCAATTCTTCAATCTTCTTTGTAGTCCATTTCATGTAACATGAAAATATGGTTAATTTAATTTTTAGGCCCAAAACTTAAAACAAACAAGGCCATTATCCAACAACATTGGCCTAAGTATCAAAGAGAGGCCCAAAAAATCCAAATTACCCTAATTTTCAAACCCTAACAAGAAAATACACTTCCACCAAAACACACACTACTTCGGCAACCCAAAAAAGGCCACCACGGCGCCGACGACAACGCCGCCATCGGCAGGGAACCCTCCGGCTACCTTGAGGCAACAGCACAAGCTGCTGCTAGTTCCAGCAGCAGCTATGGCTGCTCCGGTGCCTTTGGTGTTTCTTGATTTTATTTCTTGCATTTTGTCATTCCTTCCTCTCCATTGAAAATACAGTAACATAGTTTACATTTCTTCCTCAAATATACAAGTGTGAAAATGAAGAAAAATTACAAAAAAAACCTTAGTGCCTTATGGCTTACAATGTGTCTAGATAACAACTATAACAAATGAAATACAATAGGAAGTAAAAAGGACTTCTAGGGCCAAAAGTAATTATGAATGTATCAACAATAAGTTTAAACATATTTAAAGTATAAACATGTCAAAATCAAATAACCTAACACCACCCAACTAAAATGCATATTACACTAGGATTTAAAAAAAAAAAATTAATCCTACTCAAGGCTTACAATAACCTTGGCTCTGATACCATTTGTTGGTTAATGAATTTTAATCATCACAATAGGAAATTAATTTTTCTTTGAAAATTAAAACCATGCAAATAAGAATTTTAGTAACCTTGATATCATTAGATTATAAAATCCTCACACATAGAAAGGGGATATGATAACCTTTTGAAGGATTTATTAATGGCCTAACCAATTGTTTCCTCTTTTAAATCTTTTTCCTTGTTCTCCACTAGGTGTATTTCTTTTTTGGGAAAATTCAAAAGTGGCTAACCCTAATTCTCATATAAAATATGCCAATAAAGTACATATTTATAATATCCTATTAGGGTGTGAAAATTGCACAAAATTTTTTGGACTTTATTGTAATAGACCAATTAAGTCACACACCTTTTATTGGAGCTAAGAGAGGAGCCTAATCGGACTCAATGACCCAAGCTCCAATAGATATTTTCAATTTGGTCAACTCTTGACCAATCGAGATACATCTATTAATCCCGACTTATTCTATCAAAAAATTGAGATTGCACCCTCGAGTCGAGTGATAGTTATAGGAGCAAATTATGATCCAATAACAATATCCTCTAATTATCGTTCCACAAGTCAACCCCCATTTGACCATCAATATATTGAAATTGGCAAAATGACCGTTTTACCCTTCAACATGTATTATCCTCTAAATCTCATTTTCATATGGCAAATTCGTTGTGATCAAATCACAATATAAAGTCCAACGATCTTATCATCGACCTACTGAGCTCAGATTCAATTTGCCTAGGAAAATACCTTAGAGTCACGATCGTCTCATCTCAATGATTAATGGATTCTACTATTGTAAGTATATGATCTCTAATTATTTCGGCCTGATTCCCAAAGCACCGAGATCAATCTTCTATTTAAAACTTCACTCATTGGTACCTCAAAGAACTTGAACTAGCAATCAAAGGTACATTACTCACTTAGGATTTAGGTGACCTATTTGATAATCAAATAGAGTCTCATTTTAAACGGTCACAAATGAGTCATCTATGCAGTCTCGTTCAATGTGCATCGAAACACATTATTATTCATATTTCAAGATCTCGACAAATCTTAATAAGAACAATATAATCTTATCAACATAAAGCGTCCAACTTTATTAACCAATTGTGAAAGACATAATTTTGATTATATCACAAATTGTGTCTTACTATACCCGATCCATCGAGCATACAATTTGTGACATCCTATATGATCATAGAACCTTAGACAATCACTTCAAATTATAACACGCAAATAAACGAATGTCAATTCATAATGTGATTTTACAAAAAACTACACGAAGAATGGACATCAAGTTAACAATATAAGCCATCATAAACGTAAACTTTCTCACTAGCACTACCTTCATACCTAAAACCTCGAATAACCCTTACCTCCACATCGTAATGCATGCTCCTCTCCATTACCAAATTGTCAAATTCCAATTTATGATGAACAGCCTGCCTGTTATGCTTGCCATGCCCACCATGCCCGGTGTAAATTATCACGTCACCGGCATCTTCAACGTCCTCGTAACCCCTGGAAACAATAATGCTAGTTGCAATAGGTTCGCCATTCAAGCTCTGCCCAGCCGTGACAAAATCAATTCCGGCCTGCGTCTGCCCATGCAACCCCAGGACGCACAACTCCATCCTGAAAAAGAGAATATCACCAATTGAAACTACAGGGATATTGCCAACTAGCCTCTTGTCACAATTCAACCATAAACCATGCTGTTTCATAAGCGTAGCTGCCTTCAAATCCCCACGCGTTCTCTTCTGAGGTGGCACTGTACCTCGACGGTGCTTCTCGTCCTCTGCAATGGAGAAGACCCGCAGGGAGTCGTATAGCATCCGGGTCCGGCGAGTCAAGTCCAGGAAACGACGCCGATTCCCAGGCTTGAGATCAGTTACACGGAATAGATTGGAGGAGCGTCGACAGATGTATTGGCGAGCTCCCTGCGCTGGTACAGCGAAATTTGACAGGTAAATTTCTGAGTTTTTGACAGGAACAATATTGGTTCTAGAATCGGGGTAGGCTAGTTCCACCATCAGGGCCCAGCAAGCGGGGGAATTCTGTTCCGAGGCTGTGTTTCATTCCAGCAGCAACATTATATGGTTCAAACCGCCTTGTTCCATCCGGCGCGCCTCCATCACTAGTATAGTGGAGGACCTGGAGGTGTTATTTGTATTGCAATAATGAATAAATGTACAAAAATAATGAGCAGACCAGCCCACTTTTATTTTATATATGGGTTCATTTCATAATGTATTTTAGTTTTGACTAAAGAAGCGCGCTCCTGTTAGTGTAACATAGGTGTCTTTCTCGATTCATGGGTGGGATAAATGCCCATATCGTTTCTTATAATTGTCTTTCTCGTACTGTGTAAACGAACTTCAAGTCTTAATTGTGTACTCATATTTCGAAGAGCTCAGAAATGCAGTGAAATTCGGAGCGTAAATTGGGGGTCGGAAGGGGTTGTAGAAAGGGGGAAGTGTTTGTCAATGGGTTCAATTTTTGGTAAGATTCTGGAATAAGAGGAAGTAGATCCAGGGTAATGATTCAGGTCTTCAAATGGTAGTACGGAAGAACCCATTAGCACTTCTCTATTTTGTTTGTGTTAGAGAGAGAGAAATTGTTGAAGGTGAGTTCCAGTGACACAGCATTGAAAATGGAGGTGGAGAGAGTAGGACTGAGATATGTAACATGCAAAGTGGACTTGTTAAGAAGAGCCCAGAAATTGTGCAATTGAGGACTTAATAATGGGTTAAAATCAATTTTAGTCCCGAATATTAAGTAAAATTTCATGATATTCACTCAAATTTATAGTTAAAGTTTTGGATTAATTACAAAGTATCACCAATCTTTGGACAAAGTGGCAATCATCTCACAAACTAATTTGTTGTCTTGTAAACAAATTGAAGACCTGTTCATGATTTCTGTCAGTTGCACTAAGCGCGTCATTTCAATATGATAAACAAAATACCTCACTTAATTTATCCATTAAATTGGACAGAAATTGTCTAATGGGACAAAGTTTTTTAATTTCTTAAATGTTGGGTTGAAAACTTTACAAAAAATAGTCAGGACTACATCAGTACTTTGAAGAAAGATAGGGGACTAAATTAGAAAATTATCCTTCAATTTTGAGTTGGGTCATTAATAATTTCTTCACATAAATTAATGTTACTTTATATAAGAGTCACTAAAAAAGAGTTATATTTAACAGTAAAATTAAATTGAATTTGAGATAAAAACAAATTGAATGACTAAAATAAAAATTTGCTCGAAGTTGAATGATCTGTAGTGGATTTTACCCACTAGTTGGTGCACTATTTGCAAAATTGCCCTTCGATTACTATTTTTTGGATTTTCTTTATTTTCCTTTGACAATCTTTTCTTTATATTTTGGTGCTTACCTTTTGACCTTTTTACATGTTAGTGCTTAGTACAGTACCTAATGGATGTTGGGATTTTGGATGAGTAGCCACCGTATGTATGTTAACCATAAAAGTAGAATAATTTAATTTAGCATTAATAATTAAAAAAAAAATCAATACTGTTGAACACCAATTTAGGCGACAGAATATTATGCATCCTACTAATCAACCATAATTTTTTGTATTTAATTTAAGCTGTAATTTGTGCGACCATTGCTGTTCCGTAAACTGATGTTAAACAACGATAAATAGTATTACTCATAAAAATATGTTTTAATGTAGTGTTAAATATGCTTGACTAACATTAACAACACAATACAGTTGGCTGTCAATGAATTTTGTTTTGATCAGTTGGCTGTCCATGAATTTTATTTATCCAACAATTTTTAATGAAATAAATAAACTAATAAATTTAAATTACCTAAAAATAATAATTAAATGAAGCAATGATCATCAAAATTCCATTTATGATCATAATGACATCATTATCCATGATTTTGAAGAAAATCAATATATGTTGATCAAAGTTAATACGTTATTAGCATCTCCATTAGCAATTATTGATGTAAATGTGATCCGTGATGTCGTCGGTAATCATCAACGATGTTATAATCGTCAATTGTTGACAAAAACTCAGTGTCATTGAGGATTCTTATTTTTAAGTTTTAGGTGTGTGATAATGTAGTAACGAATTATATATTCTTTAATTTTTTATTATGATCCTATCCTTGAGCATTACGAGAACTACTCATGGCTATACTACCTTTCATAATGTCGCTATGTGAGATAGTTTTGATATAGTTCTTATTTGTTTTTAATCAATTATCCAATTGCGAGAAATGACTCGCCAATCAATTCGAGAGTGTCCTTTTTATGTATTTCATACATAGATAGTATGAATGTCACCTAATTTGTTAGTTGTCCAATTGTATAATAATCACATCTTTCAATTAGTTGTGGCTCAATGAATTTAAGGTTCTCAAGCAAATAATAATAATAATAATAATAATAATAATAATAATAATAATAATAATAATAATAAAGGGCCCTTTTAGAAAATTAGTAGCAGCAGCAGGAGCAAGAAAATGGTCTAATTGTCAATGGTTTTGACGACAATCAATGCAACTCGGAGATTACAACAAAATTATTATCAATGCATTCTATTATCATCGGCTCATCTCCATCCATTATTACCTATCACAATATCCTCAATGATGTCATGGAAAATCACCAACAATGTTGCTATCGCAAACCATCGACGGAGAAGCTATTGGTGTCAAGACGATTGTTTCTTTAATTTTTAGTTTTTCTGTAACTTATAGACAAAATAATTTATTGGTAACTTGAGATATATTTTGTTTATGATCTTAGGGCTGAAGACGTCACAAATCAATTTGGGGAGGAGGTGCTCGCCAATATACTTCCTCCCATGATGTTGCGGCCTTGTATAATGTTGATACGTGATTTGTCTTTTTTATTAATTACTCAACTGCGATCAATACCCTCATTAACCAATAACTTAGTGGCTTTCATATGTATTCTCTACATAGATAATATGGACAAGAATAACTATATTAATTGTCAAATGGTATTTTTGTTATGATTTTGATAAAAATCAACTTTTAATATTGATTCAAACAAAATACTGTCGCGTATTATCGATGCATACCTATCCACGATTATTAATTACAGTAGTGTCGATGATGTTATTAGCAATCATTGATGGAGATTCAATCGCTGATCGTTGATCGAAAAGTTGTTGATGATCCCAAACACACATACAATATATAATGAAGCACAAATACAAGTTTTGAGAAATTTAGGATGACTAAGCAACTTTATCATTTTCTAGGGATCTCATGCTAATAGTCCCAATAATTGGAAATGCAAATTTTATACGAAATTACATTTTTATAATTATTTTGGATATCTATCAAATTAATTAACGAACTCTTAGATATAAAAGTGTTTTGATAAAACTTTAAAATTTGCATATATCCACACTAGAATCTTATGCTCATGTAGTTAGGATTTTTCTTAAATTTGAATTTCAAGCATCATACGATTGTTTTTTTTTTTTTTTAAAGTTCAACTAAAATTTAAATTAAGAGACCTATTAGATTCTAATTAAGTAATTAATACTAGTGTAATCACAACTATTTAATAATCCTACTCTCCACGCCAAATCACGGAAAATTCAGAGAGAGGGAGAGAAAAAGGAAACGTGAGAAAAGAGAAAATAAATGAAAATGAATAAAAGTTTTTCAGCATGTTCAAGATCCAATACTAAGAATTTTTAATTCTAAGTAGTTCAAGTATACAAACAATTTAACAAATAAGGTATGAATTTATATATGTGCGAAGTGGTTATGGTATTTTATTTTTTTAATGCTATAAATTAAGTAATTTCTTTGCTATTATGTGATCCAACATAACAGCAAGAAGGATTTTGCGGGTAATACTTTAGGGTATTATGTAAATCTACATAGAAACCAGTCATAAGACTAGAATCTCTAAAAGGAGATTGATAATGGGTGTAACTTAACTGAGAATGAGACGGTCCAATTTATAGTTGTAATGCCTCATACTTGTTTCTTGTGATTATCATATCTAATTGTATTAAATTCATAAATATTATATTTGGTGTTTACTCACATAATTATTTTCCTCGTGACTAACTATGTTCTTTTAGCGGAATGCAACTTGGATGTCATGAACGATAGATGTATATACTAATTGTATTATGATGGGTTTATAAAGTTATTAAGTTCGAATTTAATTATATGATACATAATATATTTATTTTATTATGTGCTTATGACGAGTCTTGCATTTGAATTCAACCTAGATATCAAATATTACATTTGTGTGTAATTCGATAAAAATTTATAATGTTGGACAATATAATCCTATTTTAGTTAGTAGAACTAATTTAAGGATTTAAATAAATTAATAATATAAATTTGGCGTCTTATTAATTAGTTAGCATTAATTATACCTAATTAGATGTCATTAGATTAGAAATAAGGATTGCCCATAGCCCCATATATATACTATTGCAAACTAGGTTACAAAATCACTTTGAAGCTGCTGTCGACTCAGGTTTGCATCCTCAAGTAGGTTCAATTTTAATTTTAAATTCTTTACAGGTTTTATTTCCAGTTCAAAATTTAATAACAATTATAATAAACCACTGTTTGGTACAACTAAAAATCTAAATTTTTAATCTAAATCAAAACCAATAATCAATTTTAACTACATATTTTATGGACCGCACAGTTTGTAAACCACACATTTCATCAACTTCTATCAAAATATACTAAAAAACTTATTTTAATCCCCACCAAATAAGGACTAAATAAATTTAACTGAGTGTAACATAGTTTCGACTCAAGTGATGTTTAAGAATATGGTTGAAATCCTAAATAAATGGAAATGACTTTGAAGTCTTTTTGGTACCTTTCACAATGTCGCTATCTGAGATAGTTTTGATATAGTTTTTATTTGTTTTTAATCAATTATCCAATTGCGAGAAATGACTCGCCAACTAATTCGAGAGTGTCCTTTTTATGTATTTCCTACATAGATAGTATGAATGTCAGCTAGTTTGTTAGTTGTCCAATTGTATAAATATCACATCTTTCAATTAGTTGTGGTTCAATCAATTAAAGGTTCTAAAGCAAATAATAGTAGTAGTAGTAGCAACAGTAGCAGCAGCAATTAGCAGCAGTAGTAGAAGTAGCAGCAGTAGTAGTAGCAGTAGCAATAATAATAATAATAATAATAATAATAATAATAATAATAATAATAATAAGGGCGCTTTTAGAAAATAATAATAATAGTATTAGCAGGAGCAGCAAGAACAACAACTAAACAGAGAAAATGGTCTAATTGTCAATGGTTTTGACGAAAATCAATGCATCTCGGAGATTCCAACAAAATTATTATCAATACATTCTATTATCATCAACTCACCTCCATTCATTATTAACTATCACAATATCCTCAATGATGTCATGGAAAATCACCAACAATGTTGCTATCGCAAACCATCGACGGAGAAGCTATTGGTGTCAAGACGATTGTTTCTTTAATTTTTAGTTTTTCTGTAACTTATAGACAAAATAATTCATTGGTAACTTGTGATATTTTTTGTTTATGATCTTAGTGCTGAAGACGTCACAAATCAATTTGGGTAGGAGGTGCTCGCCAATATACTTCCTCCCATGATGTTGCGGCCTTGTATAATGTTGATACGTGATTTGTTTTTTTTTTTTTTTTAATTAATTACTCAACTGCGATCAATACCCTCATTAACCAATAACGTAGTGGCTTTCATATGTATTCCCCACATAGATAATATGGACAAGAATAACTATATTAATTGTCAAATGGTATTATTGTTATGATTTTGATAAAAATCAACTTTTAATATTGATTCAAACAAAATAATGTCGCGTATTATCGACGCATACCTATCCATGATTATTAATTACAGTAGTGTCATGATGTTATTAGCAATCATTGATGGAGATTCAATCGCTGATCGTAGATCGAAAAGTTGTTGATGACCCCAAACCCACATACAATATACAATTAAGCACAAATACAAGTTTTGAATAATTTAGGATAACTAAGCAACTTTATCATTTTCTAGGGATCTCATGATAATAGTCCTAATAATTGGAAATGCAAATTTTACACGAAATTACGTTTTAATAATTATTTCGGATATCTATCAAATTAATGAAATAATTATTGAACTCTTAGATATAAAAGTGTTTTGATAAAACTTTAAAATTTGCATATATCCACACTAGAATCTTATGCTCATAAAATTTAAATTAAGAGACCTATTAGATTCTAATTAAGTAATTAATACTAGTGTAATCACAACTATTTAATAATCCTACACTCCACGCCAAATCACGGCAAATTCAGAGAGAGGGAGAGAAAAAGGAAACGTGAGAAAAGAGAAAATAAATGAAAATGAATAAAAGTTTTTCAGCATGTTCAAGAGCCATAGTAAGAATTTGTAATTCTAAGTAGTTCAAGTATACAAACAATTTAACAAACAAGGTATGTTATATATGTGCCAAGTGGTTATGGTATTTTCTCTTTTTACTGTTATAAATTAAGTAATTTATTTGCTATTATATGATCCAACATAACGGTAAGAAGGATTTTGTGGATAATACTATAGGGTATTATGTAAATCTACAAAGAAACCAGTCATAGGATTAGAATCCCTAAAAGGAGATTGAGAATGGGTGTGACTTAATTGAGAATGAGACGGTCCAATTTATAGTTGTAATGCCTCATACTTGTTTCTTGTGATTATCATATCTAATTGTACTAAATTCATTAATATTATATTTGTTGTTTACTCACATAATTATTTTCCTCATAACTAATTATATTCTTATAGCGGAATGCACCTTGGATGCTCTAGACGATCGACATACCTATTAATTGTATTACGATGGGTTTATAAAGTTATTAAGTTCGAATTTAATTATATGATACATAATATATTTATTTTATTATGTGCTTATGACTAGTCTTGCTTTTGAATTCAACCTAGATATCAAGTTAAAATATTTTCCCTTTTCAATATTACATTTGTATGTAATTAGATAAAAATTTATAATGTTGGACAATATAATCCTATTTTAGTTATTAGAACTAATATAAGGATTTAAATAAATTAATAATATAAATTTGGCATCTTATTAATTAATTAACATTAATTATGCCTAATTAGATGTCATTAGATTAAAAATAAGGATTGCCCATATATATACTATTGCAAACTAGGTTACACAATCACTTTGAAGCTGCTGTCGACTCAGGTTTGCATCCTCAAGTAGGTATCCAAAATTTTGATTCTGTTTTACATTTACCTTTAGTCAAATTATGATTCATGATAACGGGCTAACTAAAATTTTTTGTTGAATCAGTCTTGAATTCCAATACAAACAAATACATGCATAAATTATTGTAAATGGGTTGCGATATTTTTAGCCCACTTATTACTTATGGTCCAATTTTGCCAGCCCAAGTAAACTGGGTCCTTTGATCCAATTAAATGAAGATTCTGGAATAGTTGAAAGCGTGTTTTATTTTTGAGCATAGGTGCGTTTTAAATGGATGGCTGACACTTGGTGTAATCTGGACCGTTGGATCAACTGATTGATCGTATTTCATTTAAAAAGACTTTTCATTCTAGGGTTAGGGCAGATCGCATTATTTTGTATACCTCTCGTCTTCTTTGTGTTTTTCTCTGAAATTCTCTCTGTAAATTTCATCTTCTGGATGATCTGTGTAATCTCTTTTTGAAATTATGATGTACTGAGTGTAGTGTATTCTTTGTGAGTGTTTTGTAAAGAAAGAGATCAGAGTTTGAGAGGTTCTTTGTGTCGAACCTTTGTGATTCAGATCTATAACATTCTTGTCCATTTTAAGGGCTTTCTTAGTGGATTTGAGCTAAATCATTAGGGATGCTCAACGGGGATTAGGCGTTAGCAGCTGTCGTCGAACCTCGGGGTTACGGTCAAAAAATCTTGTGTTCTTATTTTTTTACGATTTTTACTTTCTGTTTACAAACCAAAATCGTTTTTACTTAGGAAGTTTGTGTCTGGGACCTATAGTGGTATCAGAGCATTTGGAAAATCTTTTATACGAACTGTGTTTGAGATGCTGTGTTCAAAGAAAATCTCAAATTTGAATTTTTTACTTTTCTGTTCTTGAAAATCTTTGGGTCTTTTTCAAAAATAAATAAATAAAAGGAGCTGGTTCTTGATGTTTCTGAGTACCCTATTTTTATATACTTGTAGTACTTGTGAGATCTTGGTACTTAATTGTTTTTGAAAAACCTAGGGTTTCTTCGAATCTCCCCTAACTCTACCTCTGTCTAGGGGTCCTTGAGAGAACCCTAGAAACTTTGGAGATTAGGGCTTCCATTTAAGAAACTGACATTTTTTTAAAAATTCTTGAAATACGTTTTTTCTAATTCTATTGTTAATCTGCTGTATATACTGTTATTTGAACTGATACTCGAATGTTGGTCTATTCAGGAACTATAATTTCTTTAGTCTGAGATTATTCTTCTTCGAAGGTATATCTGTTTCCTTCATTTAACTGGTAGCTTACTGTGTGTAAGTCTATATGTCTTTGTGACTTATTCTTGAATATTAAACAAACTGTGAAATTAGAATAATTTCTAACATATATCACTGTGATATTTGCTACTGTCTTGAACCTTATGGATTAGTTCATTGAACTGCATACCTGTATACTAATTTTATCTCATATTGTAAAGTGATAACTGTATACGTAAACTGCATGTATTGAATTCACATTGCTTATTGAGTATAAACATATGTAAGATTATCAATCTGTTGTATACTGTTGTTTCTTTCAAATCTTGAGTCCCTGTATAAAATAAATTGATGTGTGTGATACTTTTTATCTTGACTCTGAAATTCTTGGGAATAATTGTTACACTCCTACACACGATGGCCACCAAAGTTGATGTTCCTATGTGGGATGGCAAAGGAGACTTTAGTCTCTGGCGTCAGAAAATAAAAGCACTGTTAATGCAATTAAAATGTGTGAAATCTATTGATGAGTCTTGGCCTGAAACCTTATGTGAAGCTAGGAGAATTGAACAAGATGAATTGGCATGGAGTACCTTATTTTTGCACTTATCTGATTCTGTGATTAGAAAGTTAGGTGACACTGATACTGCACCTGAACTATGGGAAGCCTTAGAGAAACAATATCTGACTAAAACCCTGCCAAATAAGTGATTTCTATGGAAACAATTCTTCAATCATAAGTTTGACCCTAGTGTTGACTTAGAAGAAAACATGGATAGGTTCAATAAGATTACACAGGACCTTATAAACTGTGGTGAGAAAATCTTAAGTGATCAAAAGGTAGTTTGTCTACTTGATGCACTGGGTGATAGATATAAGGATATAAGGAATGCCTTAGAATATGGTAGGGATGATCTAACTGTTGATATAATTCATAATTCCCTAAAGAATAGGGAACTTGAGTTAAGATCAGAACATAAAGACGCCCTTAGTGCTGAAACTTCTCTACCTAGTCCTAAGACTAAGTGCAAATGGGTTAGTAATTTTAGTTAGGCTAAACGCGGCAAGAATATTCAGAAGAAGAAATGGGGAAATA